>NW_016908206.1:0-39496 GCF_001483705.2 Eufriesea mexicana | reverse complement strand
AGGAGATTTGCCTTTATATAAAAGGAGATTTATGAGGTATAAGCTAATTTTTTAATAATTTTATGTAAATTCGAAAATTTAATTATTTATTAAATTAAGTTATTAGGTCTTTTTTCTCTTAGTTCTGTTTCTTAAATTATGTATAGAACAGAAATTTAAAAATAAAAATTATTAAATATAGTTATTTAGTTATTGAATGAAGTTCCTAGATTGACAGTTTTTAGAATTCTTCAGAGAATTAATGGAATAAGTCTTTCGAAATAGGAAAATAGCTAAAGTCATTTCGTTAATAAATCTCTCGAGAGGTAAGGAAAATGAACGCGTTAATATTCTAAGCTCGTCAGTTATGAAATATTTGAGGTGTATAAGTGCTCATTTTGTGCACGCATACGATTGCTCAAAGGAAACTTTCTCTACATTAATTTATTTTAAAAGCGTACTCTCAGTACGATGACCATAGATGATGACAATAAAATGCAAACGGAATTATACTTTTAATATCCTACTTTACTAATAATTAAACACGATGAAGACCTTAATTTGACGTTTAAAAAATGACAAACCTGTCAGACTAAAGATTGCACATCTAGACAACATAATTCTATCGTTACTAATATGAAACTAAATACTGTATAATTAATTCTCTTAAAATTATACACTCAATTAAATATTCTAATACAAATAATTTCAAATAATAGTTTTTAAAGAATTTCTGTAGATTGTAAACTGTCATTACGTGCTTCTGTCAACTAATTTCTAACACAAGAGATTACCCTAATCCTGAAATTAATATACATATCCCTAACCTGACCTATAATTTATTAAGCTCCCCTTTCTCACAATTTTTAATTAAATATTTTTAATAATATTATATTAAATTATAATTATCAATCTTTATGGTATAATAATAGTATAATATTTACATTGCTTATTTAAAAAATAATCTTATGAATGAACGTTATGATGAAATTTACAAATTTATAAATGAAATGATACATTCTGGTGATATATTCAGGCATCCATTGCAGAAATAAATGTACAATAGAACAATAGTTTGATCCACAGCCAAATTAAATAATGGACTATCGTACCATTTCTCTAATTCGATGAGGGAAAATTAGTACGTGGTGCATAATTCTCGTTGCATATCTTTCTATAGCATTGACCACGATATAACGAGATCATAAATCGTAAATTAAATTGTTACAATATATCGAGATCCTAGAAAATTCCGGAACTCCTAAAAATTAGCACCAATTGATGTTGTAGCTTTCAGGACTGCGATATTAAATTCGACACCCAAAAAACGCTTGAGTGTAGTCATTAGAAATGTGCTAGAACTGGAAAATGTCGAGTCGAGATGAGACGAGAATTTTTTCTAGAAATCGCGACGAGACTTCGGAAGTATGTGTCCAATTGAAGATATCAAAGATTTCGAAAATTTTCAAGAACCTGAATCTTGATTTCTATTTCTATTCACGGTACATCTTAATTCTTTTACTAGGATTAGGATTTTCGACTAGCACTTTTAACACAGTTTTGAGGGCTAACATATCTTTAATCTTATAATTTCTTATCTTCCCGAAAGAATTTATCTTTAACAATTAATTAATTCTCTTAAAATTATACACTCAATTAAATATTCTAATACAAATAATTTCAAATAATAGTTTTTAAAGAATTTCTGTAGATTGTAAACTGTCATTACGTGCTTCTGTCAACTAATTTCTAACACAAGAGATTACCCTAATCCTGAAATTAATATACATATCCCTAACCTGACCTATAATTTATTAAGCTCCCCTTTCTCACAATTTTTAATTAAATATTTTTAATAATATTATATTAAATTATAATTATCAATCTTTATGGTATAATAATAGTATAATATTTACATTGCTTATTTAAAAAATAATCTTATGAATGAACGTTATGATGAAATTTACAAATTTATAAATGAAATGATACATTCTGGTGATATATTCAGGCATCCATTGCAGAAATAAATGTACAATAGAACAATAGTTTGATCCACAGCCAAATTAAATAATGGACTATCGTACCATTTCTCTAATTCGATGAGGGAAAATTAGTACGTGGTGCATAATTCTCGTTGCATATCTTTCTATAGCATTGACCACGATATAACGAGATCATAAATCGTAAATTAAATTGTTACAATATATCGAGATCCTAGAAAATTCCGGAACTCCTAAAAATTAGCACCAATTGATGTTGTAGCTTTCAGGACTGCGATATTAAATTCGACACCCAAAAAACGCTTGAGTGTAGTCATTAGAAATGTGCTAGAACTGGAAAATGTCGAGTCGAGATGAGACGAGAATTTTTTCTAGAAATCGCGACGAGACTTCGGAAGTATGTGTCCAATTGAAGATATCAAAGATTTCGAAAATTTTCAAGAACCTGAATCTTGATTTCTATTTCTATTCACGGTACATCTTAATTCTTTTACTAGGATTAGGATTTTCGACTAGCACTTTTAACACAGTTTTGAGGGCTAACATATCTTTAATCTTATAATTTCTTATCTTCCCGAAAGAATTTATCTTTAACAATTTTTTTTAATTATTTTAAATTATTTTAAATAATTAGTTTTAATATAATACAACATAATGTGAACATAAATAATAATGAATTAAATTGAATATAATAAATGTAATAAAATATAATTTTCAATATAGTAACTAATATAACATAATTGAATAATTACTTACAATTATTTTAAGTATACCGATTATCAATATAACAAAACCTACCACGCTTATATAATAAGAAGCAATTTGTGCTAACTAAAAGATCATTTCCACAAATAATTAAGGCTCACAATAATTTTCTTGAGAGCTAAATTTCTTGAGAAATATACCCTAGTTTCTCGAGAGATGAGACCTTAGCAATTATAAAATTTGCATATAACTAACACTAGAACTACCGACCTGTAATCTGTATCTTAACAAAATATACATACACGATTACAATTCAGATTACATAATAAAAATAAATATGAGTGTACACAACTATGCTGCTACTCTAATAAAATATTTTCTGTATATTTCCACCAATTCCAAAAACAAAAAATCAGAAAGCCATCAATTTGACGTGTTCAGCAGTTCAAGTGTCAATTACATAGAAATGAAATGATCGTAAAATAATTCTCGAGAAGGAACGCTAATACGCACGTGAGAGGAAAAATCGCAAAGTGAAGTGTGACTAAAACGCTAACGCCGAATGTGGAATCGTTAAGTAAAAGTTTAAAGACGGTCATTTGGGCTAACATTAAATAATAAACGTTGGGGACCAACTGAACGAAGCACCCGGACGTCGAAATGGCAAAATCGCGCTCACGTGACGGCCATCGTCAAAGAGATGCAGCTTGGTCGGATCGAAAGGAGGATTCCGGGCTCGCAGGCTTCTCTTCGGTGGCGCATTTCTCTCGAGGTCGCTTTAGAAAGGCCGGAGAAACGTCTGGAAGGCCGCATGCGAGCACTTGGTCTCGCATCGCGATCGCTGACGTACCGTTCTTCGAGGATTTTCCAGAGCTACCGGTGCACGTCGGTCTCGTTCGCCTAACTTTTCAGTATTTCGCCTGGAATAATACCCTCTGCCGGATATTTCCAACGATCGCGATACCGAGGAACAATCGTGGTTCCGTGAGCTTTTTCTTGCAGGAGCCTTCCATGATAACAGAGGCTCGCCCGATGATATCGCGATCGTAATTAACGATCTGCAATTAAGCAGCTTGTGATTAATGCGATCTTGGTTCTGTGGTATAATTTATGAATTAATATTAGTGGATTGACAGGTTGTGAATTGGGGGAGGCTATAGGCTTCGCTTCGTGGCTTCGAGAGTTAGGTCAAGTTGATGTTTTCTGCTCTGAAGATTTACTTGTGGGACTTGCCCTGTTTGATGATTAATTAATTCTTGATATTGGTAGTTTGTAGTAATGGTTTTATTACGAATTAGGGTTTTCGATAGTGTGGTATTTGAAGTTTCGTGTATTAGAAATTTTTAATTTGTTTTCAAGTGTTTTGTGTTTTCAGTTATTACATAGTAATGGAGGAGAAGCTAATTTACGTGATATTTCTGTATTATTTCAAAATGCGATATGAAACAGGAAATCTTTATATATCGATGGATCAAAATTCGTCCTTTTTCTACAAAGGAAAATTTTTGCTAAAATCATACCTGTATGTTTTCTGTGATATAGTATCATTTTTATTTCCATTTAGCTTTAAAAGTATCGCAGTATATAAAGATTCAATAATTAAATAATAATGAATAATGAAATGAAAAATTACTTCAACTTCCTATTATGGGACTTCCCTCATAAGAAAACAGAATTTTTATTTTTTACTATTCTAAAATTCCTATTTCAATATTTAATACAACAATTTTGGCCAAATTTTTGATGTTACCATAAAAAAAAAAAATACTCAAAAAATTTCAATCATCAATCATCAAAATCCTAACTCCTTTCGAAATGTCCTAACAATCAAATTTTTCAAAGAACAGAGTAATTTACTTTTTAATACCAAATCTTCAACCATCAGGTATTAAAATTTTCTAGCAATTTTATTCGTTACCAGGTCGTATCGTAATTGTTTTACTTTCGATACAAGGACTCTATTCTAAATCTAGCCAGACTTTCGAAGCCTAGTTGCAAAGAGAGAAGAAAAGACGACGTACGAGGCGGCTTGTCGGCTTTTCGCTTTTACTCGATGTCGAACGAGGGAATTCCTTGGAAATTACCCCTGTCTAACGAGAAACGTTTCGCGTTAAGATGGCGAGCTCGAGGATGAGAAAATGGTAGGAAGTAATTGTTAAAAGATTCTGAATGATCGATTTCATTATCGGTCGCACGATCTGAAAGGTGTTGGAAACAGCTCTTGGATAGACCAGATGTTCATCGCGTGGCTCCTAATGATTCAAAGGAACGGTGTTTAGAAGATGATTAGCGAAGATTAGCAAAAATTATCGCTGTTTATTGCATGGAAATACTTCCGGTAATATATTTAATTTAACTGGCGTTGTTTTGTTTTTGTGTTACCGCAACGAGATTTAATGTAGATAAAAATGTGATTTCATCGGAGAAAATAAGTGTGTTTGAATTAGTAATACGTCGAAAATAACCGAGAAAATTATTCAGTGACTGAGAGACAGCTCATTGCATCGAAACTCCATATTTTTTTTCAAGAAAAAGTGAAAACTACTGTTTTTATTATACATTATAGGAGAAGAATAATTTACAATCATGCTTTTTTACAATTATGTTTGAAAATTTTACAATTCCCACAAAATAATTTTTTTTTAATAAATTTAATATATCTGAGTAAATATAAAAGGATACGAATTCTTTATATTCTAAAATTCTAATTATAAAATATTCAGAGAATAAAAAATTTAGCTGTCTTACGTTAAATCTTTCAAATTTATATTTCATTCGGTGCATATCGATACAGAACATCACGCCGATTACTCCACGAATTCTTTTATCGAAAAGAAAAAAGATCCAAAAATGCAATGAAATAAAAATTTCCATAACATTCACGCATAATCGCTTACAATTTCTGTTTTGCTCCTCATCTCTACCGCAGTTGTTGTGAAGTTGTTAAATAAATTGAATTGAAAATCGCGCAACAAGAGATTGTGGTTAAGTTTTGCTTGAATTCCGCGCTTATACACCCGGAAGTTGAGTTTCTTAATTACGAATGATACGCGCTTGTGATTTTTTCTAGATCGCGGAAACGTGTTGCACATTCAGACGATTTCATCGAAGATATACGTATATCTTCTAACTGCATTCTTTCTGTAAGAGTGAACACCGGTTAACAGTATTTCCATTACAACAATCACCGCTGTTATTCCAGACGATGATAATCGATCGATGATTAATCCCATGGAATGTTGTACCGACAGTCTAATCCTTGAACTTTGAATGAGAGAAAAGGAAAAATGTAATTTTCCATGTCTTGTAAACGTGATATAATTGAAGTTCAACAGACTCTACGTTTATTTTTCTTTCTTAATAAGAGCACTTTCACCTTTTTTGTAGCTCGTCGTCCACGTTTCGTTGCAGTTTGCCTGTTATTACACTACTGATTTAATTTACGGATATCGTAAGATTTGATTAAGACACGGGGGTTTTTAGATAGCAAACATAATATCTTTTTAGTGAAAATACTTTAGTGAAGATTAGTCAAGGATAAGGAACATGGTGTTGGAACTTTTTTAATCTGTGATTTCGATCGTGCGATAATGACGTAGAAACATATTATATAGTGATTTATGTTATAGGAAAAAGAAGAAATATTTTATACACGTTAAATCGGTTGAAGAAATTTATATTAAGAAAATGTAAAAACGTTAAGAAAATTTTATACATAGATTATTCAAATGAAAAGTTTTTGTCGAAATTTTTTTATTTATTTATTATATTTAATTAATTTTAATCGAATAATTTATTATTAGTTTATTAATTTCAATAAAATTAATTATATTATTGTATTGATAATAATATTGATTTTTATTCAATTAGGGACGTAATTATATATTTATTTATTTATTTATTTTCATTATACGGCTTTTATTAAAATTATTACGTTTATATTATTTAAGTACGTATTATAGCTCGGTAATTGTAGTTTTAATGAACGTAAAATTATCATGTATATGTCAAGTATCGTGCAAAGAAATTTGACCTGGGATACCGAAAGTGGTGTTGTGAAAGACAGATCTTGCTGCGCAAAGCACGATATAATTAATCAAATGGTTCGTTCAATATGCAATCATTCGGATAATCGTGTATCATCAATCGGAGACAGATCGTTGATCGCATTTCTATTGCGATTATCGTCAGCTCGTGATCATCATCGTGTCAATAAACTACCATTAGAACGGAAAAGTCGGGAATTCGATAGCTCTCTAACGTCGCGCCAATTTTTAATTCTTAGCTAACGCATTAAACTTACTTCGACGTGGTTCGAAGCAAAAATGTTAAGAAAAATAATTTTGCGATAATTTCGTCAATTTTTATAATAACAAAACTTATATAATACTTACAGCCTATGGTCCGATTTTCATATATTTATTATTTTTCAAAATTACAATAATAGTAGAAATAATAAGAAGCCTATTTTAAAAAATAAATCTAGGGCAGAAACTGGAAGAAGAAATACTTTAAACGTGAATAAAAAGAAACCAAGGATGTAAAGGATGAACTATATGAGCAGTTATTGTTTTCAAAAATGAGGTTAATGAAAATTAATTCATAGTATGAAAAGGAATACATAATTTTATCTACATATTTTTGTATTTTCGTTAGGAGTGAAATTTCACTTAACTTTCATTCTTCCACGACTCAAAGAACTTTCTTAAACATTATAAAAGCGATAAATTCGTAACGACCATCGAGTTAAGGAAATGGTACAATATTTTAACAAATTACTTTCATCCTCTGACACGCAGCCAAAAGCTATAAACCTTGGATAGCCTAATCAAAAAAATGGCATTAAGAGGTGCCCATCATATCCGCTTCATTACATACATACATACTTTCCGCTTTTATCGGCGTGTTATTCAAATAAATATGTAGTATAATAACAAACAAGCTTTTACTTACATGCAATCACGTTTAAAAAGTTTTCCAACATATCGAGGCAGGTGTGTTTGAACATCGTAAAAGATAATTATTGTCTGTGTAATATATTAATAAAATCATCATTTACTTCACGTAAAAAATAATCAATGATTTTATTCATATATTATGTAGAAAATAATAATCGAACGATTAACAAAAATTGTCTACAATGCAATCTTTTAATAAAAAGTAATGAATAAAAATGTTACATCTTTTTTTAGTTACAAGTATGTTACATATTGCAATTTCTACTTCCAATTTCTACTGTCGATATTTGCAATAGATACATAACTCAACAACAAAATATAAATACAAAAAAAGGCTTTTGAAACTACATTTAATGAGCGTGAATTGTAAAGTAGCATTAAATCATAATCTCATCAAGGTAAATTATCATTAATCACAATTAACCATTACCATATCATTAAGATCATATTTTAGTTCCATATGCTTCCACTGTATGTGTAATATGTATATGCACGTAAAAGATTCAACTGAAACTTTCTCTAAATATCTAAATATTATTATAGAAATATTTGCAGGAAAAGAGAAACAATCTATCATGACAGGGAAAGGGAAACATTGCCCAACTATATTTACTCTTCATATACTGTAATTATTGTTTTTACCTTACAATCTCTGTATCTATATAAACTAATCATCCATTTGCTTTTAATTATGACATTCACATAAACCAAATTGTACATACATAAATTAATGACTAATTATGTAACATGACTATAATACACAATAATTACTGCTAACCATTATTAATATCTCTATATTATATTCTCCACACATGTTGTGCTATGCAAATATCACGTAAATAAGAAAGATCCTTTATATAAAATTTTTTATAGATATATTTAGTAGAAAAATAATTTTTAAAATAATTTTAGTAGAAAAATAACCGAGTACAAGATAAATGAATTCTCTTTTTGTAATACCACGCAGATTATGCCGATTATTATAAGAGTTTCAAATAAATTATAAGCTAAAAAATTACAAACTCGATCTAACGATTCAATTTTGCCACAAATAATTTTATTTTACTTTAATATAAACGAATGTAACGAAAAGTAAATGATACAATCGTTTCTTTCAGAGCTTTGACTTAGATCACTTTCATAATTAACAGCACAATTAAGATCGGTTATTCACAGTTAAGAAACAAGATACTTACAATTTCTACAATCTTTAATTAATGAGCATGTAATCGGATATAAAAACGAATAAAGAGAAAAGTAAAAGTAGGAAAAAAATTCTGTGATATTCTCCATACCATGTTCTTCAGCTTTCATTACCATAATTCATTTAATATCTTTATTTTCAACAATCAGATTATTCTCAAATCGAATAATTGTTCTGTAAAAATCTGCCTCTATATCATAAATCTTTGCATGCATTTATAAATTTCATTTATGAATTATTGCAAAAATATTTTTTGAACTATCGTAACTCATAATATCCATACTGTATCTGATTCTACGTACATTCCAACATTTAGATATCAGATATATCCAGTAAACGTGTTAAGTAAAAGAAAAAGGTTAAAAAGGTGCTAACAGTAAGCAATGCTATTTCCTATGTTCTATAACAGTAGTGGCAGCTCTGCGGATTATTAACATTCCTACATTAATTAATTTTTAAAAAATACGTGTGCTCAAGAATGGAAAACCAACATTTGAACGTATAAATTGCTAATACAAGGCAGCAGTAACTCCAACGATGCACCGCGGTAGCATGCTCATCAACATACAATAATCACTGGTAACCGTTGTTACCATTCCGCCATTACAACGCATCCTCCATGACCATCTCTTTTTACATAATTCATATCAGCTCGTACCACCATCACTAACTCGTGAACCGCGTCAATATTCGACGTCCCGAATTCCAAAATACCATTTTCTGTAACAGTTAAATCCTGGAAAGCAATGGCCATAAAACTGAAATCCCATTGATTATGCTTCCGATAGTGATTTCCAGTTGAAAGTAATATGAAAGCATCATTGTGTTAATTATTACAATCGAGATAATAATAATAGCAGATTCAAAATATAATAATAGTTTTTAATTTTATTTCAAGCATCTGTAAGTGTCCACTAATCAACATTTAGCCTCGTACAACCTTAATAATAAATCGTATATAGGATTCGTCATGAAAGTATTCAATTATCCAAATATTTCTTGGGTATTAATTTAATTTTATATTATACTTTATTAATATTATTTTATCATTGGTGGGAAATTACTATTATTGTTATTAGTATTTCATTAGTAATAATAAATTATTATTATTATCATCCTTAATATCTTATCAATATTATTTCATTAGGAATTGTGTTATCGACATAATTTTTTATCCATATATTCGATGTTATTTTCAAACTATAGGATTATTCCTATAAAACAGAAAATTAAATATTTTGTTAAAAAATGCATACCGAATTTTCTTCTTCACTGAAACATGACCAAACTATATACATATATCTTACCATCTTCATAGATTCCAACTTCAAACAAATCTACACGAATACATTAAAATTTAAAGCTTCAACAACAGAAATTCAAAAATTCTCGATCTATCATCAAATCTCGTACCTAAAAGTATCAATTAGGCTCCCATATTGAGTACCAAAAATAATATACTCGTGTACATACCCAAGACCCACCTCGTCACCCAACAGCGCCCAACCCAACCTCATGGCGGGCATTGCAAATCACTCGGTTCAACTTCTCTTCGACATCGTGTGGAACACGAAAACCCGGCAAGATAACCGAGTCGTAAATCGTCCTGGCGAGAGTTGCTCGAGCAAAATTGATTTTTGATTGGACCATCGCGTTCGTGGACCGATCCTGGCAATATTCGCGCCCTCGAGGCCGCCTAGGTAGAGGGTCTCAGGAGCCAGAGTACGGCGAACTCCGGGCAACGTGCATGGAATCAACGTCCCCGTGTGCATTCGTGTGCACGCGGATCACGTTGATGCATAAATGGACGCGTAAGCGAGCCGAGGATACCGTAAGACGAGCATGCAACACGTAACGCAACGATCCTTGCCGAGGAACAGAGGCTTTTAGCGTAAATGGCAGGTAGAGAGGGAACGGCAGCTTGATTTTGGAGATGCAAGCGTGGTATTGGAATAAATTTTGGTTGGTGTCTGGAAATTTTTAATCGTGAAATTGGATATACTGGAAAGGGAAGATTAGTGAACAATATATTGGTGTTGAGTAATACAAAAATATATACTTATTAACAAAAATGAAGGAACAGGCAGGGTAATGGTTTGCACACTTTTGTATATTTTTTTATTTTCTGAAATAGATATATTAGAATTAAGTATAGGATGAAGGTGATAACATCTTGTACATTGATAAACAGTAAATTATTTTCAATTTTGAGTTAAATATCACAATATAATTTATTTATGGTTTTTAATTTTTATTAATATGTATAAATACTGGGAAAGTGATGTTGAGTGTTGAGCTATATTTATTTGTACTAAATTAATTTGTTTCTATCGCTTCTATTTATTTGTTGGAGTTATATATATGCGGTACTTTATTTATATGTCTATAATATTTAATCCAAGTGGTAGAGTCATAGGTGAATTTGACTCTCACAATTTATTAGACTCTAAAATATCATAGGACTTGGCTAATATACAACAAAATAAATGTTTTCTTTACTTAACTTTAACTTTATTAATTTATTTTTCCATGCAACTTGCTAAAGTTTGGTATAATAAATCATTTTTATATTATGAAATAAGAAAATATAATTTGTAGTAAATTACAATTATGAAATATATATACTATATACAATATTTTTATAATAATATAATGTTTTTTAAAACAATTTTCCTAAACGTTTTACTTCATAAAATCTATATATAACTGAACGATTGCAGGGTTAAAAAACACACTTGGAATTGTTCTTTCTTAATCTCACATCTCATTTACAATATTTCAAAACACATCAACATGTTATTAAACTCGCATCAAGATTATAGTTCGAATTTCTTCGCATTCCAAATTTTTCACTCAAACTGTTGCGAGATCTTCAATTATACTCGATCTACTTTCGTCGAGTCTCGAGTCATTTGGCGTCTCAGCATCTCGATTATCGATTGCATCAGACTAGTATTAGCAGATAATAGTTTCCTAGGAATCCAATACTGTTGTGATTAATTAAATACCGATACTATTCACTTTCATATTTCCATAACCACGGAAACATGGTGCGATTATTGGATCGCTCCAAGGAACACGTCAGAGCTTTGGCCATTTAAAGGTAAAGACAATTATTTTTGAACTGTCTATTGAATGTGAATACAGATGATCGTGGAATAACATTCTGCTTCAACTGATGGACTTTGTAATAACATTGTGAAAAAATTGAAATAATTCTCGAGCAACGTATTACCTGTATACTTTCTACTTTTCAAGCCATGTCAATAAACTGACCATTAATGATTCGGAATTTTCTTGCGTCATTCTAATACTAAAATAAATTTAATCCTTTCTAAACACGTAACTTGAAATATTGGCCCAAATATTTGTACCATTTCGTTTCTAATATTTTAATGATATCTCCAAACACTCGTTTACATATATTTAGATAAATGGTAAATATTATATTTAACTCTACACTCTGATCTTAAATTGTTTCCGAAATGGCTTATCCTTTCTTCATACTGAATTCCTTAAACAAAGCAATGCTCCTCTCCACATCGTAGTTTTGCGTGACTATAGTTAAGAAGTTAAAGCTCAGCGAAATTTTCTTATGTCAGTGAAACAGCCACGTCAAATATTAGGTTCGTTGAGAATAGATTCTCAACTATAGAATAGATCTATAGATCGTGAGAGTTTGTTCAGGTAAATATGGAAGACGCTGCATAATAGCGCAATGTACACGAAAGATCGCGTGTTCCACGCAAGAGGAATACGCATTCTAACTAGAGGAGCGAATGATTGGCTCGGAATTTAGGAATAATCCTTATTAAAACGCTCCTAATGGGTCGCGTAAATGAATAATACATGACTCGAGTCAAAGAACGTTTCTGAGAAAATAAATACGGAAGCGTGGATGATGATGGATCGACCGATAACAGGCAGGCCATTTAGTAGACTACTCAGTATTGGAATTGCATGAATTTGTTAAATTTTTGGGGGAAATAGAGAAATATACATATACTTGTATTCAAAGTATACATAAATTTACACAGTGGCTGTTTTGTAACATAATTTGGTGGATACTAAATTGGAATCTTATAATAGTTGAAAATTATTTTAGAAACATTGAATTCTTTGGAGGTTTTATAAATATTATATTTGAAAATAAAATTTTGTATGTTGATAATGTATGGTGCAAAGTATATAGTTATTGATAACGATAAAATAAGCAAGCATAATTTTAGTAAGATCTTTGTGAAATGAATTATTGAATTAGGTGATTATAAGTTATATCGGATAGAGTAGTCGATAGAAAAATGAAAGTAAAAAAGGCAGAAAAAATGATAGAATAATAAAATATCATGCACATATGTCTTACTGCATGAAACATTCGAATGTAATCCGAACTCCAATCTAATTGTAAGCTGCAAACCGCAGTTCATGCGTATATTGCCTATGCAAACTTCCTTGGTGTACCACAGAAAGAAGGTGGGAATTAATTTATACTTTCTGCAAAATCAGGGTACATTTGCATGCTTTATGATAATGAGCATTTTCTCTTTGAATATACTTATTCTTTTGAGGAGTGAGAAGACACTTTAGTCGTAATAGATTAAAAAGTACAAGTGCCCAATATAAAAGAAAGTTGCGTTTAAATCCTTATGGTTTCTTCTTTGTGAACACTTAGAAATGAAAACTATTTTATTTTACATATTTTTAACAATTAGAATTTTTAAACGTACTTGTACAAAGTACTTGTAATCTTATTCGATATTAATTCTTATTTATTAATTATTGTCATTATTACTATTAATTGCAGTTATATAGTGAAAATAAATAGATAATAGATAATAGAATAAAAATAAAAATATAGAAGTCATCGTTTAAAAATTCTCAGTCGTTCTAGTTTATGAAAGAAATTATACAAAGCTTATAAAAATGTCGATTGCTAAGCCTACTATAACTTTGGTAATTGATAATAATTTTTATAAATATAAATTTAATAATTTGAATTCCTACTGCTATAAATTTAACAATTACACTAACTCCATAACACTTAAAAAATTCCATGAACAATATAATAAATCACCTAACTACGTACAATATATTCTAAATTCAAGTAACATTTTCCTATCGCCAGTGACCCCTCGAATAATTACCTGAATTTTAAGCAACAAAAGAAAGTAATAATCTCCTCTTGAAAATGTCACATTCCACATGCTACCATCGTTACCTGTATAAATAAAAATACAAATTCTATTCGATAATAAATAATGTAGAAAATTCCAAAGGAACAGCATGCATTCAACCTGTCTGTCCCCCGTTTCTGCAACAGGAAGTTCAGCTATTATGTTACACGACGATAGGTATGTACGTGGTTGCGACATTTTTAATAAATGTCAATTGCACGGAATAAGGATCGTTCGGTTTGAAAAGCGGCAGTGCAAGGCGGTGCATTGTCCCGATCGAGTCATCGATCATTGTACCGGTGGAAAATCAATTCGCCGTGACGTTTCACTTCGCACCTGCCGCTAGAAAGTATTAGAAACTGCTACGACCTTTTGCGTCACCGTAAAAATTCCTCCTCGAATTAATTCGCGCGGTGTATTGGCCGAATAAAATTTCACCGACAATAATTCTCCGCTGGTGCAATCCGGAAATTAGAATATTTCCGTTGTAATGTAATCATGGAAATCTTCCGTTTCATAGAATTATTCGCAATATGGGAACATAACTTTTTTTTTCTTCCATTATTCTTATATTCCTTTTATACTTTATTATTATTATTCTTATATTCTTTTATATTTTGTTATTATTATCAATCGTTTAGTTTTTATCTCTTTAGGATAAATATATTTTATGTAATGGCAATTAAAAATTGTACGACCATTGACGAATTTATATACGCATAGATAATAGAAGTTGTCACCATAGATTCCATATCGTAGGATTCAAAATTCGTGGCTAAATTCAAAATTAATATATACACCTTTGTACGTGTATATATTGTATAATTTTCGCATCTTATGTTCAAGAATTTAAATCTTATAGAAAAAATAATTATGTTGTAAATAATTAAATCGAAAGCTTTTGGCAATTATTGTCCACAAATTCTAACGACAGAGGTATTCAAGAGGATGTGTGTAAATCTATTAACTGATGTCCAAAGCGATAAACTTTCTCGTATAAACCACTCTCATTTAAAGTCTCTATCGTGTGGTATCTAATCGTGAATTTGTCGTGCATCAATCAGTAATGAGAAGTAGGAAGGCATCCCTGAACATCCAAATTTTAATTATAGTCCTAAATCCTTCGGATCAAATCCAAATTTGCATACCTGTAGAAATTTCCAGATATTTCTGGAAACGTTTTACTATCAAAGATTCTGCTCACATTTCAAGAAGTTATACAAAGTGTTAACAAAATAGACAAAGTGGATTGTTGATTAAATGTAATTGAGAAGGTTTCAATTACCAAACCTGTGAAATTGGTATAATCTGCAGTGAATAACGATACGTGAAAGTTGTGGAAGAAGAATATTGCAAAGCAAATCGCGATTGCTGCAAGGCGTTGAACGACTGAAGGATCTAGAACCATATTACATCAGAGTGTAGAATTAAGACCTTAACCTTTTCTTTACTATGGGTTACACCCTTCGTATTCACATAGCATTGAGTAAGAAAAGACTGTAGTCACCTTTAACAGAGAAAGTGTTAAAATCAGTTCCATTAAAAATTAAGTTTCTTGGGCTAGTCTCCTTTTCTGTATAAAGTAGAACAAGTAACTGAACAAGTACCTCGAATATATTCTGTTCCACAATTTTAATTGTAATTTTGTAGCTTTTACTGTAAGACTAATATGAAGAAATCAGAATCTTCGACATGTAGGTGTTTAACAATGAATATATATAATATTTTTCAATGAAGAGATTATTTGAGGAACTATGTATATAATTGAAAAATTTGTAAATAAGTTCACAATTTGCCATAACTTTATCTTCCAAAATGAATGATTAAAAGGATTAAAATTATTATTGAAAATAGCCATCTTCGGGATCCAAGCATTTTTGTACCCGCCTCTGCAAATTTCTGGACGCCGACATGACCTCAATAATGGCAGCATTCTTTGAGAGCATCAATTATGCGTGGTTTGTCCATGAACACACAATCTTACAGTGAACTCTATAAGAAAAAATCAGGTAACCTTAGATTTGATAATCTTGATAATTTAATCCTTTTAACACATCGTCCGATTCAAAAGACTCAAATAGTTTATATAATTTATAAATTATGGAAGAATTGAAATTTATCTGAATATAATTATCTAAAGGTCTAAATATTTAAGTTACAAATTCCTAATTATAATTACAATTTATAATTAGAGTAGATTATGTTTATGTTCATTATATAACAAATAATTTCCTCGAGTTTGCATTGAATACATACCATGTATGTAACTTACGTTAGGATCATGTCAAGATCCCAAGTACAGTCTTCATAGTTACTAGAAATGTGTGACCCTTAACTAGAAATCCTCCATAGTGGAAGGAGATTAACCCTCCATAACAACTTCTTCAGACCTCTATTACAATGGATAACATGTATCCAGGACATAATACCATCATTACAAACACAGAACTTACCCTGCGCGTCTTCCATCAGCCCCTACACTATCTCAGCTCTACTAGACCATCAAGATCACCAAGCATCTTCAACATAGCTTCAATCCATGTTGATCCAACCAAAAAGATGAATTCTCCTGTTCACTCTGCACGCTTCATTAAAATCAAGAGCAAGCCTTAGTCTCTTCCATCCTCGTCTCCTTCGGAAAGCTTCGATTCCCACGGTACGCGACTGGCGCGTTCGCCGCGATTTACCTAGCGCCTAGGGATCGCCGATCGGTCGTTGAGCAATTTTCGGGGTGTTCCGTGGCAAAAGAACCGCGGGTACCCCGGAGAGAGGAACAGAAAGGTAGGGGGCCTGATCGGTGTGCCGCGATGCAAAGGAAGAAAGAGAGACGGAGAAAGGCGCGAGGAGAGTAGTCGCGAGCTAAGCCGCGCGAGCAACACTCCAGTCACTGAACGGATGTACAAGCAGCCGGTCGCGCGATAGTATCGGGAAATCAGCTTTGGTGTATCTCTTGCTTTCAGCTCGCGGTGTCTGACCGCGATCCGGGCCGGGTGTAACCGTAACGTAAGTGCGTGACGTTCGATCAGTGAAGTGTGTTGCGATCCCCTGTGGCGGATCATGTGATGATCGGAGGAGAGGCGAACGGTGACAAGCTACGTCAACCTGGTACGTTCATTCGCGAGCCTTCTGCGCCCTGGTCCGCTGGCTGCTCCCGGTTCACCCAGCGAGCGAAACTCTGAGATGCAGCGCCGATTTTCACGTTGTTCTTGCGAGCAGGGATTTTGTCACGGCGGAATCCTTTATCTGTGAAGATCGGCGAGGTTTCTTGTTGAATTTCAAACTGATTGGTTCGTCCGTACGAGATGTGGATGTTCATGGAAGATTCATTCGATCCTTTTTGATTCATTTCCTTCTTTTCATGCAAAAGAAGATTGGTAAAATGGAAGATTTTTTGTAGTTCTATTTTAGTCCGATGAAGGTAGTCGATTTTATGGTGAGGAGCTTATTTTTGTTTGGTGAATTATGGAACAAGAAATTCGCAGGGATTTCGGATGATAAAGAAGAATTTAATGTTTTTAATTATTAGAGATTCTTGTTAGATCAAAAAATGGGATAGTATGGTGTTGATTTTTCAACTGGGAGTTGGTTTAATGATATAGAGATGCTTGTTACAATTTTGTGAATTATTATGAAGCAAGAAGAAACTTCATGTGAAGTTTGAGGAGATAAGCAAGAGTTGTTGACTGTTAGAGAAATCTGGTTCGCCCAGAAAATGAACTCGTATGAACTATTGGTTCTTGAACAGATAGTTGATTCGATGTTTAAAAAGAGATGTTTGTTAAAACTTGATGAATTGTTATGAAGTAGAAAATGTATAGATAAATTTTGAGAGAAAATAGGGGAATTATCAGTGGCTAGGAAATTCGTGGAGTTAAGAATAAGATGTAACAATATTGTGTGAGATTATATCAAGAAATATCGATTTGATGATAGAAGCTTATTTCTTGTAACTTGGTACTTACAGATAAGAGAACTATGAAGAAAAATTATTAACTGAAGAATTGTTACTAAATGTAATGACTTTAACAATAAAAAAATATCTTACATTATTTAGAAAAAGTTTATCATGAATTTTTATGAAAAAAATGTATCTATACGTCGTCAAAAAAATGATCACGATCTTGGACAATTGATGACTTTTTGATCTAAGAAATAAGATCGTGTGAGATTTAAACTATGGTAGGTTTTCTAATCGAAGAAAGTTTCTTCTGTCGGGGAAAGATTTTTATCGACTGTAAAAGAAAATATTTACACAGATGAATCTTTAATGATGGAAAAATCTTGATTTGAAGTCTGGTGGGTTTGGTTCTGGAACAATTTTGCTCATAATTTGGTGAAAGGTTTGTGCGACTTATTATTCTGAGAAAGATATGTATCTATGTATGAATAATTTATTTTAATTCGATAATAGAACAATGCGTGATATCGTGAAATATACAATAGTTACTTAGTTGTTGGACAATCTTCCTCTTGTAATAATAATTTGGTGAAAGGTTTATATAAGTTATTCCAATAGGAATTTCTAATTGTGTATAAATCATTTCCTTTAACTTAATGAGATTATGTGAGAAAATAATTTATAACATAATGATTCAGTACTTGGTCGACTTCTCCTGTAATTAAGTGAAAAATTTGTGTGAATTATTTTACTACAGATTTGTACTTATATATGAGTAATTTTCTATATATAATAGATATCCTTAATAAATTATTGAAACCTGTTTCTCCTTTATAATCTTTTATAGATACGTTTACATATTACAATATAAAAATATGCCTTATACAATAATTATTAATTAACATTTAATATAAATAATATAATTCTTATAAACAATGTTAATACTCTGTAACCTAAATTCTGTTTGCTCATAAATGACAAAAATTATAGTCTATTAAAATCGTTCACTTTACTTTAAAGTCAAAAAAGTAATAAATATTATGATAAATAATACTTAGTCTCGATATAATAATATATTGATAAAGTACAACGATACACTAGCTATCATATACATAAATAAAAGTCACGTGACACAATATGAAGTTAAACAAAACCAATTATTACATAAAATCGTTAGAAATTTCCGGAATATCAATTCAAATCTCATCGAATATCCCAACACGTTTCAGGAAAACAATTACATCGCAATTACGATGATTTCTCATTTAAATTAATGCGACGACTCAATCTATGGTGGTCGTGCTTACACCAGCCAACCAGTGTAAAACAAAACGAGTACGTGTTTAACAAACGTAACTGTAAAACTGCACGTTTATGTGTGAAAGTTCTTGTTCGTCGTCCAGTGGAAATATCGCCACGAACACGTGAAAAGTCATTATTCCTTTGACCGATTCATATTTCTTTACTTACAACATTGTTACCTATTTAACGCGCGCCGCCAGATTCCACGTTCGTGCTTGCTCGCGATTCATCGCGAATCTTCGGTTCCGTGTGCGCGCGCCGATGATTCTTTTCCGGTCAGAAATTTACCGTACACATCGTGCCGTGTATTTCGTCTAGCGTGAAATATTCATCATGGAACGACGTCGTTCAAAGATACCATGTTTTCTAGAATCTTACGAACAGATTTACGCGTGGCTTATGTTAAAAGCGTGAAGTAGGTTGGAGATTGTTTAATTGGATAATTAATCGTGTAGAAGGAAGGTTCGGTGAGCGAGTTATACGGATGAAATATATTAACGTTATGTGGTTGATAGGAAAATTAATTTGGATGTAAGGGGAGAGTTGTCTAATCCACACCGGTCGTATAAATCGTATCTCGACTGTTTCTTTCTTCCTACTGTATACCAGTGAAGTATAACAGCAGATCTATGAGATAAACGATATAGAAGATGTATGTACAATAATTCAGAAATTATATCTTATTTCCTACGTATCTTCGAATATTTCGAAATGTCAATTTCTTTTCTATTTTTCGAACCTATAAACCTATAAAGACACAACTTTCGAAATTTCTATTTTTCGTATTAATTTTAGCAAATTAATAATCGTTGATGTATTACGTTCTTCGTGGTAATCCATTCATCAAAATTCCCTCTATTTGCTTTAATTGATAATAATAAGAATATGAAACATATTTGAAAACTAAGTTTTTCAATTTTTACGTTATATCTTTCTATCTTGAATTGCCATGAATCTACTAAATTCCGTAGAAAGCGCTTTTTTAATAATATCTTTTTTAACTGCAATTTCTTTTTTCTCTATTTTCCTAAATATTTTTATTTTTTGCCATCACACAAAAGAGTATAAAAATGCAGAAAGGAAAGTATCCACGTCTACTAGGTTCAATAGAACCACGTAATACTATAATCAACGCACTCTTGGTGAAAACCGGTACTGAAGAAGTTTCAAAATCGCCAAACACGCGTGATCCATTCATCAAGCGTGGAATTAACCAGAAGTTCAACTTGTTCTTTCAAAATATCCCCGGTTTGTCCACTGAAGAAGGACAAGTTCGTATTACTTCAAGGTCGCTGCACATCGTGAACCACAGAATTTTTCCGGGCTGATCGTCTTAACTGTACTTGATTTACAGACATTCAACGTTACGTCGTATTTTCCTCGGCCAGCGAACGTAACAGGGTCAATTTACGATGCGTTTCAGGTAACAGCGACGCCGGGTTTATTGAGCTATCGCCTGAGATGATGTTGAAAAACGAAAGGACTCGTTTCATTGCGTTTTATTAAGTAATATCACATGCAATAGTTGTTACGATAGTCTGAAAGATTTTATAGCAATATATCTCGATTACATTCTTTTTCTTTTCTTATAATTCGAATATAAGTTATTGTACTGGTGTAGAATTTTTAATTAGATTAGGATTTAAAGTAATAGTAATGGCGTATAAAGTTGATTAAAATTAGAAAATTATTATTAAATATTCTCGGTGTTCAGATAATTTAACGAAAGCATTTGCGACCGTTAGTTTATGTTCTAATAAATTAGTGAATTAACTGCAGATATTAGAAATGTCAGAGTAAACGTTAATTGTGAAATAAAAATGCTACATTATTTTATATGTTACAGCTAGATTGCTGTACTTTGAAATTTACAAAAATTTCTTCATTTCGATATGAATCAATGAATTTAATGAACAAATAGATACTATCTGGATGTTAATTACTAGTGGAATCGAAAGATTAGTATAATCTAATGCAGTAAAAATAAAATTGAAGAATTAGAGGTATAAATCTATTTTATGCTATAATTGTATAAATGAACACTTTGCAGTAATTATTTCGTTGAAACACGAATATTCCAATTAACTGGTGGTATGAATTGTAGAAATATTCAAGTTAAGAGTGCAAGAGAGATGTTTAAGGAATGTTTAGTAAAACGAAATCATTACGGTTAACGTTTTAATAATTATAATCAAGTTATGTAGCTGAAAGAGATATGATAATATGAAATTGAATTTAATTTTAATAAAATTTAAAAAATTAATTCAAAGCTTTAAATTATATTATATAAGAATGATTTCATTTATACGATGAAGTTTTCTTCTACTATAGCATTTAAAAAATATTACTTAAATATTTTTCATACCCAACCGTAAACTAAAACAATTACTATTGTGTATTTCTTCATTTTAACTAAATTGAACCAAACTCAATAATGAAATTTAAAGCTGAAAAATAAATTAATATTATTTATTATTCTCATACTATAATTATCATAGAGATCATTGTAGAATAGGTATAAATCTCATTTTTCTTTTTTTTTTTAAATAGAAACAATTTTCATTTTAAATGGAAACATTATCAATACATTCCACGTTGGCAAAGTTATCTTTTTATTTAATTTTAGGTTGTACTTTATATCTTTACTACTTTTTGGCACTTTTAAAAATTTTTTAAGTTTACAATGGCTTACATTAGCTATGTCCTTGATATTTTACAAAATTTGGAAAACTTGTCAACTATTTTTAAATGTCTTATATCTATCGACCAACAGATTTGTCTGTTTAGTCATGTCGTGTTAAAATTCCTTTTCTTGTTTAGCCATCAAATAAAAATCAGAAAATGAGCAACATTGAATTTACAATGCTTCCTATTATATTCTTCGAATATTCTTTTATGTGCAAAACCTTGAAAGTCAAGTCGATCTCATTATCTCCCTAACAGCTTTTGTTTCGCACTAAAGGCACATTTCTGTAAAATGTTACCTCATAGCATAACTAATTCTCAATAGAAACCGAACGTTCCCTCTTACCGCAACTTCAACAGTGTTCAGCGATTATCAACGCAATTGTTGCTTGCTTAATTTACAGATCGTTGGGCTTCAACCGACTGTGTCAAACGGATCAGCGATTACAGCGTCTATTGACCTTTACCGATCCACACAACACGAAGAGTCTCTTTTAGCTAATGAAAAGAAGCGTCGAATTCTAAATATGTCACTTTAATTCCAATCTACTCATCATTTCGAAGATCAACGTATCTGCAATAAGCAATTAATAATTCAGTGAACCATTAAATCTCAAATTGACAAAGAAGAAGGCAAAAAACAACTGAGAAAAATCTCTATTATCATCCTTAAACTACCCTAAATAGATTTAAGAAAAATTTAAGCAAATACAACTATTTTATACGACATAGAGAAGAATAAGGGGAATAAGAAGAGGAAGAGAGGAAACGAGAGACTTAAGTAAAAAAAAGAAATTCATGAGAGACAAAAGTAAATAACTAAACGTTCTTGGAACGCTGTATGGTGAAGAAACAGGAAGGAACGGGTGTGTACAGTGATGTATTAGAACGCTTCTGACGGAAGAGAGAAGAAGAAGAAGAAGCATGGAGAACACGGCGATTGCTCTTGACTCGACGGTCAGGAGTCAGGATTCGAACAACTCGAAGGACTCGAAGGGATCGAAGGAGTCAAAAGATTCAAGCACATCCGACTCGAAGCCTGAAAGCTGTCTGGAGTCGAAGCACTCGAAGGAGATCCTTATTTCTGAGAAACAGCAACGGCAGCAACAACCAAGAACACAGCAAAGTCCAGACGATAGGCAGAAACTGAGAAGCACCGAGTTCAAGGATGAACCGAACATCCTGATGTTCACCTCTTGTGGGCAGTTGCTCCTTGGTAAGTTTGTTTTTGGAAATTTATTGCAGCTTTATCTGATCATTTATGTGATAGATATGGTAGAGTTTAAGAGAATATTGTGAAGTATAGAAAGTGTTATTAAATTGAATTTTTGTAGATATTAATTTGAATATCCTGAATCTTTTTCTAAATTAATAAAAATTGTATTTTTAGTTGAATTGTTATATTTCCACCTAAATAGTAATTTTTTCTTTATCAAAGTATAAAATTACTTTTATCACATCATTCAAACATTTTCTACCATTACAATATTTTATAAAAACTACTTTTAATACTGTTGTTAACGTTTATATACCGCAATAATAGAATTTTATTTTTTTCTTTTCGAAAATATATTTAATTTTACTAGCAGTTCGCCCTCACTTCTTCAAATAAATTATCGATAAATTTTTGAAAGTAGTTTCAACATAAATATAAGTAATAATTCAAGAACATGCGTTCCCCTTCAGTTTATAAATTTTCCTTCGATTAATGTTAACAAATTCAATCTTGGATCGTGATGAACACCTGTTTATGTAGCATCTAGGAAAATGATAAGCTTGATAGTTGAAAATCGGTCGAAATCTGGTTATCTGGTAATACTGGCTGCAAAAACCCGTTTGATCAGAGTTAATCCAATTAATAACGTCATAGATTTATGGCAAACGCGTTCATCAGGAGTTTCAGTTTCAACTAGATGGTGAATTCCGGATTAATTAAACGCGATCCCTGATAGTGAATATTATTTAAATTAATGTAAATATATGAACCAAACAAGTCCATTCGTTCTTTGGTGCCTTTCGTGCATCTGGTTTAAAAAAAGAAAGTTGTGTCCATTGACATTAATTGATACCCATTGGACAAAAAAAAAGAAATATATTTCTAGTTAAATTTTTGAATATTTCAAAAGTAATTCCGATAATAAAGTAAAAATGAAGAGAGGAACAAGAAGACAAAATGCGAATATCGGTAATCACTATAATACAAAAATTGAATATTTTTAGCGAGTAATAAATTTGGAAATTATCATCTATATAGTATGAAAATTTTTAGTTGAGAGAATATTTGAATTCAAATACAGATTTCGATTGTGTGGTTTCTACTTTCGCGTAGTATCTTGATTGTTTTGAATTTCTGTAAATGAATTACATACGAATTTCCACTACGCGCCCACTGAACAGACATTTCTCCAAACTACATAGAAATCGGCGTAAAAGTGAAAACATTTCACTTAGAAAGTCATACTTGTGTAACTCTTTCCGCGGGTTTGCAAACCGTAGAAAATTACCACACTGCAATTCATTGTTATTCGATGTTTTCTGGTGGCAATTTAATGATTACAATTATTACAATACCCGTGTACACTACTATTTGTACAGAGAACAAAAGTAAATATTATTTAAAACAAAAGTTATAGAACATATCCCTTGAATTTTAAAAAGAATTTCAATTTATTTTTTATCTTGTCACAAACCATTCGTAATTAAAAGATTCGTTTAATTTCTCTAGGTTGTTTAGTTGAGTATTTCTATCTATTATTAACTCATTGTATGTCTGTCACGCAATATTGCATGACTCCACATACTATTAAATATATGCTTACAGTTTAGCATTAATTTGAGCATTCTGCTAAAATTAATATATTTTCATTGAAAAAATATACACATATATTACTTTATGAAAATGCAAAAAGTTTTGAATGTATATTTATTCAAATATTCAGTCCTTGTAATAAATAGAATTTAATCATCATACAATGTTTCTTATGTTAACAGAATTTCTGTTCTCTACATTAAAAATTAAGAAACTTGAGGCTAAAAAATATAGGGAGTTAAATGAACTGAAATAAATAAAAAATTTATATATTAAAAATCGAAGTACTCCATGTACTCTCTTTTTCATATTAGGTATCACTGAGCTTCGAATATAATATAACTAAATTATTGAATTGAACATTTTCCAGGTATAGTCCTCGTCGTATTCGGAATCCTGGTGCTGGTCCATGGCGCCGCGTTGGGTGCTTCCGGTGCAGGATTGTGGGCAGGTGTGGGTGCCCTTGCCGCAGGAGCGTTGGGTGTTGTTGCGACGCTTGCAACATCGACGAGCAAGACGAATTCCAGCTTTTCTACGGCTCACCTTGCAGCAAGCCTGATTGCCCTTGCCCTTTCGAATATGGCTGCAATTACGGCCTTGACTGCTATCGTCAGGGACTCCCAGAGGACACCGGAAGTGACCTTGCTCACTGTTCCGGTACGTATTGTCTGTACTTTCACCGGTACCCTCCTTTCCTATTTCTTTTCTTCGTGAATATTACTGTACGATTGTAACACTGCAGGAATAATATTTGCAATTTTCCTATGTGGTTTCTCGACTCTTTTTTTCTGAATTAATATACTTATTTCCTCCAAATTTTTGTATAACAAGTAACAAGTATGAAGTATAATGGGTACATTGAATTTTAAGACAGTTTAATGCAGTATATTTTTCTTTCTTTCTAATATTTCCATAACTACATATAGATTTGTACAGTTATATTTATACTTTGTATTATAATGTTAATTATGGGTAACATTATTTATTATTGAGAAATCGTTTTAACAAAACAAAAGTAATGCCAGGTTAAATTAAAAGGAAATTCTATTAGAATAATTATTCCAATTTCGTAGATATTTTCTACTTTGAGTAACTTGAAACACGATTTTGTCTTTGTCAGAATATTAAATAATTCCCAGTGTAAATGAAACATTTCATAATGGACTATCAGGAATATAAAAAAAATTAATTAACAGCGTACTTCGTTATCTGGAATCTATCCATCTACGCAGTGCAGAATTATTTAAATAATATTTACAGAAATAAATTAAAAATGGTGATCTTACCTAAAAAACTATATACCCCAGAAAGTTACTAAAAATCTTCAACAAGTATTTACGGAAGTAAATAAGTTATTTAATCAATATACTCTATCGATATAACCCTCGACAGTTTCCGTTTCCTTAAACCAGAGAGTTACTAAAATTTCTCACTAAGTATTTGCAGATATAAATAAAAAGTTATTTAATCAATATATCCCATCGCCATAAAGCTTTTCGACAGTTCTCATTTCCTTATTCCAAGTAGTTATTAAAAATGTTCGAAACTACGAGTAAACAGCCACCACGAAACTAACAATATATAATTGCATTTCCTATTTCCCATTCCACCGGTTTTCAACGCGAGTATCGTTCATGTAACCTATCACATCCACGGTGATAACAGAAATTTGCACTCCGTGGGTTGCATTAGCAATAGACTGAGATACATATTATGACACCAAGGTATCAATTACGATCAATCATTAGCGAAGCGATAAGTATAATTCAATGCCCGGGGAGATTCTCTTGGCGCGTGCCTATTCCGTGAAGCTACCAAGAAGTTAACGGTGACTTCATCAGGAAATTATTACCGTGCTGTCGTTGAATGCCTGCTGCTCTATGAACGGGAAGCAGGGCCTGTGAGGACCGATAAAAATTTCACACATCGATGGATAAACTGGTATAAACATGAACGCAAACACAGGCCACCTTGTTCCTTGGCTTTTTCTTCGTTTCATTCAGATATATTGATACGTGTCTGCGTAAGTCGTATGAATTTACGAACTTTATTATAGCGGTATACGTAACTGTGTAAAAGCTCACGAATAGGGACACTGTTAATATCGTGGTGCGTCTTAGTTCGCCTTTCATCGTCGCTAATTGGGAAGATAAGTAACTTTGGAGACAGGTAGTCTTCGTCTGGGATCTCGCGCTACGTATAATTTCGCAAATATAAATTTGGTGGCTGTTGTTCGGTTATGAACACTACTAGAATTACGTGGTGGAATGTGGACTGTATTTCAAGTTAATTGAGAGTAGCTGAGTTTTGTTTGGGACAAGGTTTATTTATATCGAGATAGCTGTGGGATGAGAAAATACAATTTCGATATTGGCAATTGGTAATATAATAAGACTGGAATTACCAAACCTGTTAAAATGATTCCAGAATTCTTGTTTTTATTAATGTTAATTTTTAGTCAGAGGAAAATGTGGTTGCACGTGTTTCTTTTTCTTCGTGGTACCACTTCAATTATTGGTATTTGTGTACACTATTTATATTTAGCTTTGTAATACTAGCAAACCGGTTAGGTGATTAATTTCAGAATTTTATTTTTACAGACATTGGAAATATGCAATTATGTTTGACAAAATTAATGTTGGATTTCATTAAAATAGATGCCTAATTATTTTCCTCATAACACTTTAAATATTCTTACTTGTATATATTGTATTTGGATATTGTTATGACACGATAGTTCTAGTGTCTGTGATAGTTAGTATGATAGTTTATGATAGTTAAATGAAAATTCCATATTTCCTAAAAAATCAATTAAAATCTTGAAAGAATTTGCTCTTTTACTATTTTTACTGTATATTTTTATTTTTGCTATTCTTTTACTATAGTAATGTGAGATATGGGAACGATGCTTTTGAATTTACACTGACTCAGTATATCTGCTTTTCATTTTAATCTTACAATATTTTGAAAAAGTGTTAAAATAAAATAAGACAGTGCATGGGTAGATAAATCTTTATTTCAAACATTAGAAAGAGTGAAAATGATTCTTCTTAGGAAAGGTCAGCCATAACTGGGGTGTGCTATGCTCAGTTGTACAGAAAATTAGAAAGAAGACTTTATGGCTATGTTTTGACGACCACGAAACGGGACTTTTCTAATTTAGTATTTACCATCCATATTGAAGATAGGATATTTTGTTACCACGCTGAAGAAAGTTGATTCAGAATTTTTAAGAGATTTGAGAATGTCAGGAATTTTAACTATCCAAAGAAATGTAAAACACTATGGAATTTTGACTTTCCTATTTCTGATCAGAGAGTATGTTTAACTTTGAGACAGCGTAATTTTATTCACTTGAAATTAAACGTAAACCGTGAACCATACATTGAAGATACATAATTTAATGAATGTAAATGAAATGTCGCCTTTCTTATTTTACATCTCGTTACCTTTTGATCAAGATGATTCTGTGTGTGTAATGTGTCCATAAATTACACTTTATGATACATGTAATTATGAATATGGATGTAGTACCAGCTTTATATTTATAAACACTGAATTAAACGTAATTTTCATCATTTAGTATTTTAGTGTTCTCCATCAGAGAATTTCTGTTCTAAGAATAGCAATAATTTTATAAACTACATATACTTGTGAATATTAGACATCATCCTAATATTGTTCCTAAATGGTTTATTCTTCAGAAAAGCTTACGGAATACACTACTGTGTAGCAAATTCGTGTCAGATAAAGAACTTTACGTAAAAATACAAAAACATACGATAAAATACGAATAATTATAATTATGGACATTGATAAACTCGGGATACCCTCGTCTAAGTTGTAAGACAACAATGAACCTTCTAACGTTCTTACTTTTTACGTATTACTTTGTTTTAGATAAAAATCATGCGCTTTTAGATAAACTCACATTTTTTCGAAAATTGTGGGTGATAGAGCAATCTTGATTATTCATGATAGGATTCATGTTGAAGATAGTAAGCTCTACGAGAATCACCTATTGGATATTACAGATTAGAGAAGTAGTTAAAATTTGTTGGATAGTGTTATTTATCTATTTCTTTAGAAGATCCTAGCAAACCTTTCTACCAGTATCGAGGATCGCAGTCAATCTTAACGTCTTCGATAATTAACGATGGCTATCGTTGATCGATACACAGTCCAATTAGCAAGCAGCGTCGGTGGCCCAAATTCGTTTCTGATCGGTCTCTCGTCTCAATCGGATCAGCGGGTTTCGGCATTACGGAGCAGCCGGAACAGGGACGTTGGAACCGTTTGACCGGCGGAGAAAGTTACCAATGCCAAGGCTAAAACGCGGTCAGGGCACAGCATCGTGAAATTTCACAAATTGCTTCGCCTCTGGACCCCAATGGAACGCGCCTCTTCCGGTCGATGATCTATTGCGAAACGCTTAGAGATGCAGTAACCTGAATCTAGAAAGTCTTTCACGGGAGAAGCAATTCGATCAACAGACCGATGTATTCGTTGCCCGTTATTTTAAACATTCGTATATTCTTGTAATAAAACTTGAATTTGAATAACTATTGCGATGAAATCGATCGCTGACGCGTGATGATGGATTGGAGGTGTACTGTTTTAAGGATTCATAAATCCTTACAATGTAACTCGATATTAAAGAGCTCTCGTCAAAGGAGAGATTGTGGAGTGATGGATTGGAGGTGCATGATTTTAAGGATTCATAAATCTTTGCAATGTAACTAAAATCTAAATAGATGTCATCAAAGAATGGATCACAGAAGTTGTGATGAATTAGGAGTGTGACATATTATCTCCTTGTAGGTCGTATATCATGTGAGAGATGATAAAATTGAATAAGATTACGTATAGGATCTAACGAAATTTTGTGTGTACAGTGTGCTTGTTAACTTAGGGTAACCTTTTCACTAAGGAACATTGTAATGGATCTCATAGGAACAGTTAGTTTAGTGTTTAAATGTTTTATTGCACTTGTATAGCCTGTGACTAGCCTATAACCATAAGTTACGCTGCATTTCAAGCTGCTGTCTATGAATGATATTTTAGACTAGCTGCATTGGAGATGGATGAATAAGGATTTACAAATCTTAGAGGTTAGTTAGAAATTTTGATTATTTTAAAATTGCTATTTTTTAACTGGTTTGTTAATCTTTGAACTTAATGATTTAATATTAGAACTACTAAATCTAATAGAATTTTGAAATCTATATTATTGCAGTTACTGACAATATGCAACTGTTTTTAATAACACTACCATTGACTTTTATTAAGATAGAAATGTAATTATGTTTTATAATTAAATGTAATTATTTATATTTATATTTATATTCATTACAGGTCAGTAGTTTTAGTGTTAGGAATATATTGAAATTGTAGTTTATAAAGTTTAGATCTTGCTTATAGATTTTACAAGTTAATTGATTTCAGGAAGAGCATTACTTAATTAGAGTTTCACTAAAATTAATAAATTTAAAAACAATAATTTTTAAAATATTTTATATATAGATCCTGATCAAAAAGTAATTCATGATCATGGATTGAAATATTCGATAATGATTAATAACTCTAAAAGTTATCTTAAGATAATATAAATAGAATAACGTGGAATATTCAGCAATTGAATTCCAAATATTTTATGTAAATTCACTATGTGCCTATTAAATTGATCGTCAGCTTAAACATTTGATAGTCTGAAGTTAAATGAGTCTTAAAGGTAACGATGTTAGGTCAAGGCAAATAGACTTTGACGAATATAGATTGCCGAGGCTTCGTTCAACCGTTTGACAGGAGAAAGTCTCCTGAAGTAGAGATGTACCTTGTACCCCCATATTTATCTTCATTTTTCACTTGAAGGAGTACCAATTTACCATTCCTCCTGCAATAACTTGCTTCACATGATTGTTTCGCATGTTTCGCTTGCCTTTCATCGCAATATTATCACACTTTGCAACCTACATACCTGTGTTAAAAAATATACAAAAACCAGTCAAATTTTGCAGTTCTATCTTATATACGATGTAATATTGCAAAATATAAATACTATATACCAAAGTTAACCCTTTCGCGGTTAAGCATTTCAGCAATTTAAAAAAAAGAAAGCCTTCGTGAAAGAATGTTACGAAATCACTAACTTTGGACCAAAAAATTAGCGATGTTCGAACCACTGTATCTTTGTGAAAAAGGTACGTACAGAAGTTTACCTTTGCTTATTTTTAAAAGCATAATCTCTACTTTTTCTGTACTGGATTGAATTTTTTCAGACATGTTTTATACTTGAATGCAGGGCGAGAAAATGAATGGTTCTATTTCCCAAAAATTTTCTAAATTTAAACAACTTCACGAAGTTGAATAAGTTTTGTTCACGATTCCTTTTACGATGAGTTTAAAGGTAGAAGCCATTTTTACAACTCTTATAGATTTTACAAGTTAATTGATTTCAGGAAGAGCATTACTTAATTAGAGTTTCACTAAAATTAATAAATTTAAAAACAATAATTTTTAAAATATTTTATATATAGATCCTGATCAAAAAGTAATTCATGATCATGGATTGAAATATTCGATAATGATTAATAACTCTAAAAGTTATCTTAAGATAATATAAATAGAATAACGTGGAATATTCAGCAATTGAATTCCAAATATTTTATGTAAATTCACTATGTGCCTATTAAATTGATCGTCAGCTTAAACATTTGATAGTCTGAAGTTAAATGAGTCTTAAAGGTAACGATGTTAGGTCAAGGCAAATAGACTTTGACGAATATAGATTGCCGAGGCTTCGTTCAACCGTTTGACAGGAGAAAGTCTCCTGAAGTAGAGATGTACCTTGTACCCCCATATTTATCTTCATTTTTCACTTGAAGGAGTACCAATTTACCATTCCTCCTGCAATAACTTGCTTCACATGATTGTTTCGCATGTTTCGCTTGCCTTTCATCGCAATATTATCACACTTTGCAACCTACATACCTGTGTTAAAAAATATACAAAAACCAGTCAAATTTTGCAGTTCTATCTTATATACGATGTAATATTGCAAAATATAAATACTATATACCAAAGTTAACCCTTTCGCGGTTAAGCATTTCAGCAATTTAAAAAAAAGAAAGCCTTCGTGAAAGAATGTTACGAAATCACTAACTTTGGACCAAAAAATTAGCGATGTTCGAACCACTGTATCTTTGTGAAAAAGGTACGTACAGAAGTTTACCTTTGCTTATTTTTAAAAGCATAATCTCTACTTTTTCTGTACTGGATTGAATTTTTTCAGACATGTTTTATACTTGAATGCAGGGCGAGAAAATGAATGGTTCTATTTCCCAAAAATTTTCTAAATTTAAACAACTTCACGAAGTTGAATAAGTTTTGTTCACGATTCCTTTTACGATGAGTTTAAAGGTAGAAGCCATTTTTACAACGACCCTCTAAAAGTTGATGCACAATTTTTTGTTAACGAGTTATTTCGCTTTATAATTTAATTTCACAATTTATTATTTACAATGTAGCATCTCAATATTAGTCCGTATTAGTTTTTCAATTTCAGTTAGTATTAATTTAAATTAATTTTAATTAATATAGAATTGCATATTATATAAAAGTACGGTATATTTAATTGTCGATCTTGATACTTAAAGAATAGCTGATGGTAGAGAAATGTAATAAGGTTGCAGGAACAATAGGAGAAGAAAATGATAGCACAGTAGAGTATCGAGTGTCAGAAGTTTCAAGATAATTATCTCTATATGCTTATTAAGTACTGACACGTTAATCAAATTACATATTTCAAAAGCAGATGCACTCCTGTATCTAGAGGCAAAAGTTATTATCAATTTATTGATAATATTATTGATATTATCAATAAAGCTACTCAAAGTATAATACTTTTCATAATAAATATAATCTACAAAATTTTAGATATCTTAGACTTTCTTAGAGGTGATTATAAGTAAAAATGAAAAAAATTAATGATTTACTGAAGGTTATAAAAAATCCAAGTTAATTACTGAAATAGTATAATGTGAATACTAAAATATAATTACATAGCATATAGTTTTCAGACTATCACTAATAACATTTCTGTCCATGCAACATTAATCATTAACAAAGTAGAAGTATGATATGTCATTAAGAACAACAAAGACTATAATTAAATAGACCTCTAGTATGTTACTATATTATCTAATAAATCAGTTTTCCTTAAGCATTAAATTCTATGTTTAAAAAATATTTATACAAATTTTTATTTTTACATAAATAAGTAGATAATTACAAGATAAATGTTACCGTCTGTTTTGTGTCTATATTAATATAATGAACCCTCCAAAACTAATATCCAAGCTAATATCCAAAATTAAAGAGACACAATCACTCTAATTAAGAAACTATATAAAGCTACATTAACTGTTTAAATTTATGCTAATCGAAATTTATAAAAAATTAAAACTTACTGGAATAGTCTCAAACAAGACTGGTAAATGAATTATTTGAAAAACTTCAATCCTTTTCCAAAACGTAACTCAGCTAAAATATGAAGTAGGATGAAAATTCCAAGATCATATCAGTAAAATCAGAAAATAATTCAATATTTAGTACATCACATTTATTAGAGATATGGGTCGTGGTGATGCTAGTGAGTTAAATGGTAAATCATCTTAAGACTATTTTGAAACGCTTATTCATGAGAGGGTTAATAAATCATAATACAACTAAACAACAAAATATTGTACTAATACAGTAAAAAACCTATCACTTGCAGGGTGAAAACGGAGACAACGCTGAAGTAGAGGGTAGCTGGGCAGGTTTATTGGCGAGCATCGGGCTGCTGGTGACTAGCTTGGCCGAATTATTGGTCTCTGGCTATAGCTGCCTGACCTTGACCCCGAAGCTGTGCGGATGTCTGCGAGCGAGCAACGTTGACGAGGCAGCGAACGACGGCCGCCTGAAGACCCGCAACATGGTCCACCAGTGGGTCACCGCGCAGAACCACGTGCCTAAGAGTCAGCCGATTTACGTAGTACAGCCGATGCTACCGATGCATCCGATGATCCAGGTGAGGCCGGATCCTCTCCCACGACCCTTCGTACTCGGCTACTACGGCTCGACCTCCGGCGAACTGGAGGTAGGGATAGGTCAGTGACACGCGAGCTAGAAAGTTCAGACGACGGCCGTCGAGAGAAACTCGTCGAGCAGCCGCTTCGGGCGATCTCCGTGCCTACATTTCGAAGATGCACGAGCTCGGTGCAGGTGTTTCTGTGTCAGCAGGATAAAGCCAGCTTGCCGTCGCTTTTCGGATTCCCTTTGAACCAAGGATGCTTGAGGCGTAATACGCGTTTGCGGTCTGTCGATGCCTGCGAGATTCTTGCGGTGGATGGTTGTGATTGGTTTGGGTGAAGAATGCGCGGTATGTTTGTTCTGGTTCATGGATTTTCTTTTTGACCAGGCATGAGATTGTCTTGCACAGTGGTTTGGTAGTACCTTTGTACCCAAGGTAGGTAGTTTTCAATGTGTGTTTAGGGGAGCACTTGTTTATGGGACAGATGTTTCACTTGTGTGTATTTTTAATTAAGAATTAAAAACTTTATGTAATTCATATGTGTTCTTATATTAAATATTCTATGAATTAACATTGGAACTACTGATCTGTCATGTGGACCATGGATGATACTAATTAATATGGTATAATGGGAATGAATAAATGTATGCAATTATATTTGTATCTTGATAAGAATTAATATTAATTTTTAAATATTGTAAGCTGCAGAGCAGCTGCATGCTTTCAATAACAACAGGTACAAGAAGTCTGGAACTAGTTAAAATGACTAGTTTTGTAGTTCTAATGTTAAGCTGTGAATGCATTAATGCACATACTTAAATGTGTTTGAATGCTCTTGAGATAGAAAGCTATAATTGGAAGGAGGTTGATAGAGTCTGATGAATTGTTAATGATAAATAATTTCGAATGAATTTTCAATGTATTCTATGAATATATGGTTGTTGGATGTTGTTTGTTAAAATATTAGTATTGTTTTATTTGGTAGTGAAATAGGTTGGCTAGATGAAGGATGATATCTAACGAGACGTTGGTAACAGATAATTTAGGAAGATACAGTGAATATGTTTTGTAGTTGTTTTGGGTCTTGAATTTTACTTGGTAAGATATACTTGTTTTGTTTAATACTGAAATGAGTTGGTCAGGAAGAAGATAATGTCTGATAAAACGTTAGTAACGGATGCTTTAGAATGGATGCAGTGAACGTATCTTATGGTTGTTTTAACTGTTTGATTTTATTTGATAATGTATAGATCTTATTTTGTTTAATGGTTAAGTGGATTGGTCAGAGAGTGGTAGATATTTGTTGGAATGCTCTTGAAAGATAATTTATTGCACACACATTTGTGCTAGATGCAGATCGATTAATGTTCCTTTTTAATTTAAAAGCGCTTTGGGAAATAGGTCATACAGTAAGTGATGTGATATGATTTATATCAAATCAAATATACAAAGTAATGACTTAGATGTAAGTGTTACGATTTAATTAATTGTCTCTAAATGGATTCTTTTATTCCTTTTTTTTTCTTGAGTGATCTTTACGCCTTAGATTTTCTAGTAATGGATATTAAAAACATTTGATTTATACAATCAATTAATTTTATTTCAGTTTATAGTAGTCTTCTTTCGATTAATATTAAATAGTATTTAATTGTGCATTTATATTATAATATATTATGTTATATAAGAATAATAAAATAATAACATTAACAGATTTTGTTTTGTCCCAGTCGCCTTATGCAATGCCTGCCGCTTCTGCAAAATTTCCTGGAGGATTCATGCCCGCTGGACCTTTGCCAATAGCTGCTCCAGCTTATGGTGCCGTTCCTATGCTGCCACACATGCCATACGCAGGTCGTCCTCCATCGCAAATCGTAAGTATCTGTAATGATTCGTAGTCCATCCGCAATCCTTCATACGAGGATTTATCATCGTGTCAAGATAGCCAGTCGATATCTTCGGCATCGATTCGACAGTCGTAAATGGAATGCTGTTTACCTTTACATATAATTATATAACAGTGAGAAAAATTCCTAAAACGGTTAAGTTAATTTAAACCGTACGAACTTGTTCGTAATTCCTCTTTCGAAATTTCCTTTAAAAGATTTTAGTATTTGTGAAAGCGAGACGTAACAAAATAATGTAATACCTCGTAGCTGATATGATACAGGAATTATATAAACATTTTCAAAAATTTGTTTATTTTCTTGAAAAAAATTTTAAATGACAAAAAGAAATTTAAAATGACGTTCTGCATGAAAATAGATGACATATTTTTTTATTCGATGATATAAGTGCCATTCTTTATAGGGCCTCGTAATAAGTAAATTAATTAAAGAAATTTACAAAAATTAATAAATTAGTTAAGTTAGTAAATTAATCATTTATTATTATTAAATATCTATTTAGATAATTATGTGACATAACTTCAGGAAATATGTATTTATTATAAACATCTGAAGAAGACATTTCTTTGTTATAAAAACGTTTGTATTTTATTCACGATTAAGAATTATCATCAATCAATAGTACTTAATTTTAGATTCGACCAAAACAGAAACGTCATATAAATATGGAACATGAGGACACTACAGAAAGGAAGAAACAAACTGAAAGAAAAACAGAATCCCCAAAAAGAATGTCTTCTATAGGAGAAGATCAAGTAGATCTAGCTCAAACTTATACAGGATTGGACAAAAAAATCTCAGAAGAGTTCATTTCAATCGCTATGGATCCAGAGAGGAAGTCAAAAGCTTCTAGCAGTCATGGTAGCGAAATCGGTACCGGTAAAACCACTTGAAGACATAATATCCATATTTCTGTATTGTATCATGTTATTCTCATTATTAATGTAAAAAAGAAACTTGCATTTACCGATTTAAATGCATCTAATTTAGCACGAAAAAAGAATTATTTATCGTTTAAATTCTTAACGCTTTGAAAACTTGTTGGACTTAAACATCATGTATAATTATGATTGAGGCTTTACTTCTACAATTTTGTTATATCAAATAGATTGTTATAAGTATTGACAGGTACACACTGAAACTTTTAACAATTGCTGTTGTAGATGTTACTTATTAATCTTTGATAGCCTGAACTATTTAATGATATCTGTTTGAAACAGAGAATAGGTACACATTGCTGTGTTTTTGGTTGTATAAAAATGATTATATTTAATAAGTAAGATTTTAAAAATTAGTAAATTTATTTATTTCTTATGATATTTTATACACGCTGTTATTTACTATATGTACATTATTCGTTGCAAAATACAGCAATATATACCTAGAAGAAAAAGTTTCAGGCTTTGGAGGAATAACAACGTATAACTTTGTGTATTTGTTATATAATAATTCCAAAGGTAATCTATAGTTGTAATTTCATTTTATATAATGTAAGATAAAAGTTTAAGACCATTTTTAATTCCGGAAATCTACTTGATATTCTAATCTCTTGTCTAATAATTCGATAATTAATTCTTGAAGTTTTATACTGCCAAAGTTGTTTACTTAATTTCTTAATATATACATATTATATTATTTATATATTATTTTAATATATATATATATATAATCGGTCTATGCAATAGATTTCTAAGAATATTCTTACAACTTTTTATACTTTTGCGAGATTTGTAAAATATTATGCAGAATAATGGTAATCATATTTTACTTAATTCTCTATTTTTCTCTCGTGTCAATCAAATTCCTCGCAAACAATACATTTCGTTATCGTATTTAATTAATAAATTATATTATGATTTGTCTCTTTGCAATCTAATAAATAGTGTAAATGAACTTTAGAATAACATAAATCTAAAACAAGCTGTACAAATACTGCAATTAACTTTTAAAAAATATTTCATCATATTTAGTTTAAAATAACGATTAATACAAAAATATTTCAAATGAGTTACAAGAACTGCAAAGAGTCAAGAATTAATAAAATGATATATTACATTGAAATGTTTAATGCATTCTTTTAAATATGATTCTGTTGTGTAATTGTGCAATAAGATAAACTTCTAAGATACCTGATATTAAAATAGGTATTTAAAGCATACATATGTCATTAAATACATGTAAGTAACGTAACTAGACTTCAATGCATAAAATCGTGCAAAGCGTCTGTAATTATTGCTTTCTTCTATAATTAAGCCCGTAAAATGTTACACTGATACTGATTTAACATCGTCATGCTATTGTACAGTCATAACATTACTACTCGAAGTTGATTCGACGCAGACTCTGTCGTGTATATATAATATGTAACATGTGCTGTTATGAATAAATAAATTTTAAAAATAACAAATTTTAACTTTTTTACCTAATCTGTAATTTTGGTGATTCCTTTTGAGTTTACTTCCCTGAACACGAATCCGTAATCGAAATTGTTCTGTCACCCTTAGTTTCCAAAAATTGTGAATTGTTCTAAAAACGCACGATTTTTGTCTAAAATGAAGGCTTATATAAAAACGTAAGAATGTTAAAAGGTTCATTCTTGTTTTACAAGTTAGGTGAAAATATCCTGAGTTTATCAATGTATATAATTATAATTATTTGTGCTTCTGAATAACTATAATTAATCAACAGAATTTAAAAATAAGCCCCCGAGCGTACTTTCTACGCATGTTCTTGTATTTTTGCGAAAAGTTCTTTATCTGACACGAATTTGCTACATAGTAACGTACTCTATAGGCTTTTCTGAAGAAGAAAACACTTAGGAACAATATTAGAATGATGTTTAATATTCTCAGGTCGATAAAATATATGTCTGGAATCTGTAAACGGGATTTTTCCACCACATAATCATTATTCGCACATCTAAATTTATCAGGGTCGTTGTTATGCGCAATCAACACTAAACTCATCATCCAATAAATCTTATTTTTTATATGTATAACATGCATATGCTATGATATGCTTCTTTATACTAATCGGAAAATTATAAAAACCACTTGTCATTTTAAACAGGTTCGTTCTTCGATGCATAAATATGAATGACTTTTTCATAGAAAACAGTTAAAAAATAAACTCCCAACCAACTTTTAAGATCTTCCAACAATCTTCCAACAATTTTACTATGCGTATACTTCATTTTAGCCAAAAATATAGAGGAAATAAAAATATTTTAACATACATATACGTATCAAAGAAATTTATCCTATGGAGGCGCGAATGCAGTTTTAGTTTATAAAACATGTATAAATTATCTAATTTATTATTAATAACAAATTAATAATGAACGAAAATTTATAATGAAAGTGGAAAAATTAATAAATTATTGGCACCTACTTGAATTTATAACGTAAGTATATTAAAATGTAAAAATTGTTTACAAAAAGTTTAAAAATTATTACAATTGTTAACAACAAATTAATATTGTTAATAACAAATTGCTTTAATTTCTCGCAACGTATATTTATAATAAAAGTGGAAAAATTAATAAATTATTGCCTACTACTTAAACAAACTACGTATTTGTGTTAGAATATATTCGGAACTTACAAGAAGTTAATAAATTAATAAATTTATTGTTAATAACAAATTAAAATTGTCGATAACAAATAGTTTGCAACCTATATTAACGATAAATGTCAAGAAAGTTAATAAATTATTAGTTATTACAGCGGAAAAGTAACTTTTCAAGGAATCGGTAAAGTTCGGAAATTTTCGCCGATCTTCGCCCGGCCGCCGCTATATAAGGGGC
>NW_016908205.1:0-2129 GCF_001483705.2 Eufriesea mexicana | reverse complement strand
TATAATACGCACCGCTTTGCTCTGTGGAGGCCAGAAATAATGGTGGCGGCACGCTAGGTTGTGATAGATTATGATCGGTTGGGTTATGTTACGCTAGGAGAGGTTAGGTTATCTTTGACTTTCGTGTTCAACACTGCTTTTCTATGGCCTTCTAGGCTCTACTGTGCTCTACTACGCTCTGCTCGACCATGGGGGGGGGGGCAGTAATAGTGGTCTCCGCTCGTTAGGTCGGGAAGGTTCACGCTTGGCTGAGTTACCCTTGGTTAGGGTAGGAGGTGATACCTTTGCCTTTTGTGCTATAAAATGCCTTTGGTTGGTTTTCTGCGCTCTACTGTGCTCTAATGTGCTCTACTCGAGTGCGCGCAGGCCAGCAAACGTTGTCGCTCCACGTTTGGTTGATTTATGTTACGTTCGGTCAGGTTGGGATAGGATAACCTTGACTATTGTGTTATACACAGCTATTCTTGGGATTTCTGCGCACTACATTGCTCTACTGATCTCTGCTCGACTCTGGGGAGGCCAGCAATAGCGGTCGTGTAACGATATGTTTTGTTAGGTTACATTCGGTTAGACCAGGTTAATCTACGTTTGGATAAGATGGCATCGACATTTGCGCTATACTCTGTCATATGTAGGCTTCCTGCACTCTACGTCGCTCTAGTATACTCTGCTTGGCCCTTGAGATGCCAGCAACAGTGGTCTCGGCGCTAGATCACATTAGAGCGCAGACGTCCCCCGCAATGCAGTGTAAAGGTCAAAAGCCAAAGCCATCCTAACCAAGCTTAACCCAACGTAGCATGCCAAACGTAATATGACCAAACTTAGCGCGCCGCGGCAACCACTTCTGGAATTCCCTGAGCAAGGCAGGGAATATTAGAACACAGTAGAGCACAGAAATCAACCGCGTATCTGTGTAGAGCACAAAAGTTCGAGCAACATTGCCTAACCAAACCAAACGTAACACAACCGAACGTAACCTAACACAACTTAACGTGCCCAGGCCACTTTTGCTGACCTCCCCAGAGCAACGCTGGATACACTAGAGCACAGTGGACCGCTGAAACCAGCCGCACAGAAGTGTAAAGCACAAAAGTCAAAGATACCCTAACATAACATGACACCTGGCGCCCACAGAGACAAGCAGATTGTCATCGCCACAGAAGAACCCAGAAGTATATAGAATAGCAGGGTGGAGCACAAAAGTCAATGCAATCTTAACCTAACACAACGATACCTATTCTAACCGAACGTGATCTACCTCAACCTAACGTACGTCGACCACTATTGCTGACCTCCCAAGAGCAGAACAAATTCTAGTAGTGTAATGTAGAACGCAGAAATACACCGAATAGTAGTCTATAGCACAAAAGTCATAGCATTCCTATCCTAACCAAACCAAACGTAACATAACCGAACGCAGCGTACCACAGACTAACGTGTCGAGACCAATACTGCTGGCGTCAGCATATCCATCCAGAATATACTAGAGCACGGCAGAGCGCAGAGATCCACCGAATAGCATTGCATAGCTCCAAAGTCAAAGCCGTCCCAACCACACTTATCCAAACCTAGCTAAACCAAACGTAACCTGACAAAACGAAACGTGCAACGACCACTATTGTAGGCATCCCCAAAGAGAAGCAGATGCTAGCATATCAATTCAGAGCGCCGAAATCGACCGAATAGTCGTGTATAGCACAAAGGTCGTGGTCATCCTAGCATAACCTAAAGTATACACGCGTAACGAAGCACAACCGCACATGGCACGACCGCTATGGAAGGCCTCCCCAGGGACGATCCGAGCGTAGTAGAGCAATAAAGAGCGCAAAAATCCACCAAATAGCAGTATATAGCGTAAGAGTCAAAGCTATCCTCTCCTAGCATATGCAAATGTAAGATAAGCAGACGTAACGTAACACAAACAGGCGTGGCACGGCCACTATTGCTTGCCTCACAATAGCTACGTAGAGTACAGCAGAGCAATGTGGAACGCTGAAATCGTCCGTATAGCATTGAATAGCACGAGAGTAAAAGCTACTCCAAACAAGCCAAACCAAACCTAGTTTTGCCAAACGTAACAAAACCCAACTTAACGTGCAGAGAGCACCATTCCTGCCGTCCACAGATAC
>NW_016908204.1:0-3111 GCF_001483705.2 Eufriesea mexicana | reverse complement strand
GCTACGTTTGGTTAGGTTAGGTTTCGCTCTGTTTGGATGGGGCGGCTTCGACTTTTGTTCCATGCAATGCTATTCGGTCAATTCCTGCGCTCTGCTGTACCCTAGTATACACCGCTTTGCTATGGGTTGCCAGCAATTGAGGGCTAGGAGCGTTAGGTTGGGATTGGTTACTTCCGTTTATGTTAGGTTCGGCCAGATTATGTTAGGATATCTCCTACTGTTTTGCTATACACTGCCAATCGGGAGATATCAGCGTAACGTATTGCTCCGCTGTACCCTGCTTAGCTCTCGTGAGGCCTGCAGTGGCATTCGTATCACGTCATGTTGGATTACGTTACGATTGGTTAGGTTAGGGCAGGATACGTTCGAATTTTGTGCTGTGCACTGCTATTCGGTGGACTTCTGCGCCCTACTGTGGCCTAATAGTCCCTGCTTTGCTCTGGGAATACCAGAAATTTTGGCCGCGGCTCCTTACGTTGAGTTAGGTTTCGCGAGGTTATGTTACGCATGCATCCGTCAGGTTGGGATGCCATCGACTTTCGTACCATACACTGCCGTTCTATGAACATCAGCATTCTACTCTCCTCCAATATGCCCTGATTGGCGATGGGGATGCCAGCAATAGTGGGCTAGGAACGATAAGTTGTGGTTGGTTACGTTTGGCTTGGTCATGTTAGGTCAGGTTTGGTAGGATATCTTCTACTTTTCTGCTCTACACTGCAATGCGGCTGATTTGTGCGGTTTACGATGATCTTCTCTGTTCTGCTTGGCTCTGGGGAGGTCAGCAATAGTGGTATAGGCTCGTTAGTATGAGATATGCATCGGTCGGTTATGTTACGTGTTGTTAAGTTAGGATAGGATAACATTGACTTCCGTGCTACACACTGTTATTGCGAGTGTTTCAACGCTCTTCATGGTTCTACCATGCTCTGATCGGCCCTGGCTACACCAGAACTAGAGGTCTCGGCTCGTTAGGCTTAGTTATTCCACGTTCTGATAGGTTAGGTTAGGTCAGGTTAGGATAGGATACCTACGACTTCTGTGCTATACACAGCCGTTTGGTGGCTGTCTACGCTCTACTGTGTTCGCGTATATTGTGCTTGGCTCTGGGGAGCCCAGTTATAGTGGTCTCGGCACGTTAACTTTATTGAGGCTACGTTTGGTAATGCTACGTTAGTATGGGTTAGGTTTGGATAGCTTTGACTGACTTTTGTGCTATACAATGCTATACGTTCAATTTCTGCGCTCTACTGTGCTCTGGAACGTAATGCTTGGCCCTTGGGAGGCGAGCAATGGTGGTCTTGGCACGCAAGGCTGAGTTATGTTACGCACGGCTTGGCTAGGTCCGGGTAGGTTTGATCTGTATAGCTCCCTCGGTGTGCTGTAGACTGCTTTTCGTTCGATATCTGCGCACTGCATTGCTCTACTAGCATCTGCTTGTTTCTGGGGATACCAGCAACTGCGGTCGTGGCATGTCTGTTTGGTCTATGTCACGCTTGGCTAGGTTCGGTTAGGTTAAGTTTGGTTAGGATGGCTTTGACCTTTGTGATATACACAGCTATTGGGTATATTCCTGCTACTTGCTTTGCTCTAGTTTACTCTGCTTGGCCATGGGGTTGCCAGCAGTATTGGCCTCGGCACGATAGTCTGAGTTAGGCTGCCTTTGGTTATGTTACGCTTAATTTGGTTAGGGCTGGGTAGCTTCACTTTTGTGCTATACACCGCGATTCGTTGGATTTCTGCGCTATGCATTGCTCTACTATACTCTGTTCGACTACCGGGCGGCCAGCAGTAGTGGTCGCCGCACGTTCGTTTGAGATATATTACGCTCAGTTATGTTAGGTTGCGCTGTGCTATGTTAAGTTAGCTATGTCGTATGTGCTGCACACTGCTACCATATGGACATCTGCGCTATTCTGGGCGCTGTCACACTCTTCCTGCCTCTGTGGTCCCCAGGAATAATGCTCTCGGCACGTTAGGTTTTGTCAGGCTCAGTTTCGTTTTGTTGCGCTTCGTTAGGTTAGGAAAGAATAGTTTGGACCTTTGTGATATACACTGCTATTCGGTGATTATCTGCGCTCTACTGTTATCTAGTATTTCCCGCTTTGACCTGGGAATGCTTGAAATGGTAGCCGCGGCGCGTTGAGTTGAGTCAGGTTACGTTTGGCTAAGGTTGGTTCGTTTGGGTTTGGTTTGGATATCTTCGACTTTCGTGATATACGCTGCCATTTTCTGGTACCCAGCGCTCTGATCCCCCTAATGTGCCCGGCTTGGCTGCGTGGAGGCCAGGTATTGTGGGCTAGGGACGATAGGTTGGGATATGCTACGTCTTACAGGGAAAGGTTTGGTCAGATTAGGTTAGTATTTCTCTTCTCTTTTTGCTGTACTGTGCTATTCGGGCGATTTCATCGTTCTTCATTACTCTCCTATCCTCTGCTTTGCTCTCATGAGGCCAGCAATAGCTTTCGTGGCACGCTAAGTTAGGTTACGTTACGTCTGCTTATGCTACGTATGGTTATGTTAGGACAGGGTAGCTTTGACCTTTGTGCTACACACTGTAATTCGGTGGATTTCTGCGCCTTAGTGCGGTCTAATTTTCCCTGCTTTGATGTGGGAGTGCCAGAAATTGTGGCGGCGGCGTGTTAGGTTGTGTTAGGTTAAGTTCGGTAAGGTTACGTTTTTTTGGATTTGATTTGGATGTCTTCCACTTTCGTGCTATATACTGCCATTCTATGGACCTCTGCTCTGTAACCTCCTCTAATGTGCTCCGCTTGGCTGTGTGCAGGACAGCAGTTGGGGGCTAGGCGCGTTAGGTTGGTATCGTCCACGTTCGATTGGGTTTGGTTAGGACTGGGTAGGTGAGGATATCTCCTACATTTTACTATACACTGCTAATCAGGCGATTTCAGGGTACTACATTTCTCCGCTATAATCTGCTTAGCTCTCTCAAGTCCAGCAATTGCTTTTGTCGCCATGTTAGGTTACGTTACGCCTGCTTACGTTACGCTTTGTTAGGTTAGGATAGGGTAGATTTGTTTTTTGTGCTACAAGCTGCTATTCGGTGGATATCTGCGCTCTGCTGTGCTCTAATATGCTATGCTTGGCTCTGGG
>NW_016908203.1:785-1628 GCF_001483705.2 Eufriesea mexicana | reverse complement strand
GATATTAGACGAAAATGTCAATAAAATTGAATTTTCCATCCAGATACTATAGCATTGCAATGGTTATTGCTTGCTAATATAATCTTTCCTCCATGTTTATGCAAGAAAGTTAGCTCACCACATTAGCCGAAAATGTCAATAAAATTGAATTTTCCATCCAGATACTATAGCATTGCAATGGTTATTGCTTGCTAATATAATCTTTCCTCCATGTTTATGCAAGAAAGTTAGCTCACCACATTAGCCGAAAATGTCAATAAAATTGAATTTTCCATCCAGATACTATAGCATTGCAATGGTTATTGCTTGCTAATATAATCTTTCCTCCTTGCTTATGCAAGGAAGTTAGCTCACCACGATATTAGTCGAAAATGTCAATGAAATTGAATTTGCCATCCAGGTTCTCTTGGATTGCAACGGCAATAGAACGCCAATAGTAACTCTGCTCCTTATTTATGCAAGAAAGATAACTCACCACGATATAAGTCGAAAATGTCAATAAAATTGAATTTTCCTGGCAGATTTCTTTCCAGCCCGATTCTGCAGCATTGCAATGGCTATAGCAGGCCAAAAGTATCTTTCCTCCTTACTTATGCAAGGAAGTTGGCTCACAACGCTTTAGTCGAAAATGTCATTAAAATTGAATTTTCCAGCAAGATTCTATAGCATTGCAATTTTTATAGCATGCCACTATAATCTTTCCTCCTTGTTTATTCGAGAAAGTTAGCTCACCAGGGTATTAGTCGAAAATGTCAATAAAATTAATTTTCCGGCCCGATTTTACAGCATTGCAATGGATATAGCACGCCAAAAGGAACTTTCCTCCATACTTTTGCAAGGAAG
>NW_016908203.1:0-541 GCF_001483705.2 Eufriesea mexicana | reverse complement strand
TTTATGCAAGAAAGTTAGCTCACCGCGATATTAGCCGAGAATGTCAATAAAATTGAGTTTTCCAACCAGTTTCTATAGCATTGCAGTGGCTCTTGCTCGCCAATAGAATCTGTCCTCCATGTTTATGCAAGAAAGCTATCTCACCGCGATATTAGCCGAGAATGTCAATAAAATTGAGTTTTCCAACCAGTTTCTATAGCATTGCAGTGGCTCTTGCTCGCCAATAGAATCTGTCCTCCATGTTTATGCAAGAAAGTTAGCTCACCACATTAGCCGAAAATGTCAATAAAATTGATCTTTCCAACCAGAGTCTCCTACATTGCAATGGACACAGCACTCCAGTGGAATCTTTCCTCCTTACTTAGGGAAGGAAGATAGCTCACCACGATATTAGGCGTAAATGATAATGAAATTGTACTTTCCATCCCGATTCTGCAGCATTGCAATGGCTACAGCAGGCCAAAAGTATCTTTCCCGGTTACTTATGCAAGGAAGTTGGCTTACCACGCTATTAGTCGAAAATATCAATAAAATTGAATTT
>NW_016908202.1:0-985 GCF_001483705.2 Eufriesea mexicana | reverse complement strand
CCATCATTGTTGGCCACCCCAGAGAGAAGCAAAACATATTACGGCACAGTAGATAGTAGAAATGCACGGCACAGCAGTGTATGGCACATGAGTCAAGGCTAACCTATACTAACCTGACTGGGCGTAACAAAGCCATACGTAACGTAACCCAACCAAAGGCGCCGAGACCACTATTTCTCGTCTTCCCGGAGCGAAGCTGTACACATTAGAGCAAAGTGGAGCGCCAAAATGCGCCGAACAGCAGTGTACAGCAGAAAAGATAGAGCTATCCTCTCCTAACCTGATCTAACCTAACATAATCGAACGTAGCCTAACTCAACATAACGTGCCGTGACCACTATAGCTGGCGTTTCCAGAGCCACGCTTAACATATCCGATCACAGTATAGTGCAGAAATCCATGCGAACAGGGGTGCATAGCAGAAAAGGTAGAGATTTCATCTCCTAACATAACAAATCATAACGTAACAAAACGTAACTTAGCGCAACCAACAGCGCTGCGACCACAATTACTGGCCTCACGAGAGACAAACAGGGTGTGATAGAGCACAGTAGAGCGTTGAGGTCCATAGAACAGCTTTGTGTAGCACAACAGACAATGCCAACCACGCCCAACCCAACGCAGCCTAACCTAACCAAACGTACCCTGCCTCTACCTATCGTGACGCGACCACTGCTGCTGGCCTCCTCAGGGCCAAGCAGAAAACAATAGATCAGAGTAGGGCGCAGTGGTCCACAGAATCGAAACGTACGGCAGAAGAGTCAAAGCTATCCAAACTTGACCCATGCCAACATTACCTAGGCAAATGTAACCTAACACAAACCGACGCGTGGCGGCCAAGAATTCCGGCCTCCCCACAGCATAGCAGAACATACTGGAGGACTGTGCAGCGCCGAAATCCAACGAATAGCGGCGTACATATCAAAGGTCATAGGTATCTTTGCACAACCAAACCAAGCACTGCATAACCAAGCGTACCTATCTC
>NW_016908201.1:0-507 GCF_001483705.2 Eufriesea mexicana | reverse complement strand
GTCGAAAATGTCAACAAAATTGTATTTTCCAGCCGCAAACAGTATCATTGCAATGGCTATAGCACTCAAAAAGCATCTTTTCACCTTATTTAGGCAAGGAAGTTAGCTCATCACGATACTAGTCGAAAATGTCAGTAAAATTGTATTTTCCTTCTTGGTTCTACAGCATTGCAATGCCTATAGTACGCCAACAGAGTATATCCTACATATTTATGCAAGAAAGATTGCTCACCAAGATATTTGTCGAAAATGTGTGTACTATTGAATTTTCCAGCCGGACACTTTAGCAATGCAATGGCTGTAGCGCGCCAATAGAATCTTCCGTCCTTATTTATGCAAGAAGGTTAGCTCACAACAATATTAGTCGGAAATATCAATAAAATTGAATTTTCCAGCTGGATGCTATAGCAATGAATGTCTATAGCACGCTAGTAGAATCTACGATCCTTATTTACGCAATAAAGTTAGCTCACCACGATATTAGTCAAAAAAGTCAATAAAATTGCA
>NW_016908200.1:0-1184 GCF_001483705.2 Eufriesea mexicana | reverse complement strand
TGATTAGGTTTGGAGAGGTTGCCTTTGGCTATTGTGCTATGGACTGCGGTTCTATGGATTTTTGCGAACTGCTCTCACCTAGTACGTTCTGCTTTTCTCTGGGCTGGCCAGAAATAGTGACCGCGTCACTTACGTGCTTGTTATATTACGTTCGGTCCAGTTAGGTTAAGAAATGCTCGGTTAGGATAGCTTTGACTTTTTACTTTTGCGCTGTACACTGTAGTGCGGTGGATTTCTGTGCACTACTGTGCTCTAGCGTACTTTGCTTGGCTCTGGAGAGGCAAGAAATAGTTTTCTCGGTGAGTTAGGTTTGGTTAGGTTACGTTCGGTCAGGTTAGGATAGTGTGGCTTTGGCTATTATGCTATACATTGCGGTTCCATGGATTTCGGCTCTCTACGCCCCTCTACTATGTTCTGCCTGTCCCAGGGGTGGCCAGCAATAGTAGTTGCGGCACGTTATGTTGAGTTCATCTACGTTTGCTTAGGTTATGTTAGTATGGGTTAGGTTCGGATGGCTTTGACTCTTCTGCTATATACTGCGATTCCATGGATTTAGGCACTCTACTCTCCACTAACACGTACTGCTTGTCTGTCGGGAGTGCAGCAATAGATGTCTCGTCATGTTATGTTGAGTTATATGACGTTAGGCTACGTTACGTTTGGCATGGGTCGGATAGGATAGCTCCGGATTTTGGACTATACACTGCTATTTCGTGCATTTCTGCGCACTACCGTGCTCTAGTATGTTCTGCTTGGCTATGGGGAGGCTAACAATGGCGGTCTCGGCACTTTACATTGAGTTAGCCTACGTTTGGTCAGGCTATGTTAGTTTGGCTAAGGTTTATATTGTTTTGACTTTTCTGCTATGCACTGCGGTTCTAAGGATTTCTGCGCTCTATTCGCCTCTGGTATGTTCTGCTTGGACCTGCGGGCCAGCAATTCTGGTTTAGGTACGTTGGGTTGAGTTATATTACGTTTGGGTTCGTTACGCTTGGTTAGGTTAGGATAGGGTAGATTTGAGTTTTGAGTCATAGACTGCTATTCGGTGGACTACTACTCTGTACTCTGTCCTAATATTTCCTGCTCGGCTCTGGTGGGGCCAGCAATTGTGGCCTCGGCACTTTAGGTTGGAGTAGGTTACGTTTGGTTAGGTTAGGTTTGCCTCGGTTTGGTAAGAGTGGCTT
>NW_016908199.1:0-244 GCF_001483705.2 Eufriesea mexicana | reverse complement strand
GCCATATTCTACAGCATTGTAATGGCTATAGCGCGCCATTAGAATATTTCCTCCTTATTTATGTACGAAAGATACCTCACCACGATATTAGTCGAATATGTCAATAAAATTGAATTTTCGAGGCAGATACTATAGCATTGCAATGGCTATAGCGCGCCAATAGAATATTTCCTCCTTATAAACGCACGAAAGTTACCTCACCACGATATTAGTCGAAAATGTCAATAAAATTGAATTTTCGAGG
>NW_016908198.1:0-586 GCF_001483705.2 Eufriesea mexicana | reverse complement strand
AGAACGTAGCGTAACATATCCTAACGCGACGAGACCACGCTTGCTTGCCTCTCGAAAGCTAAGTAGGATGTACAAGAGCACAGTAGAGTGCGTCAGTAGAGTGCAGAAACCACCAAATAGCAATGTATATCATAAAAGTAAATGATATCTTAACCTAACCCAAACAAACGTAACCTAACCAAACGTAAACTGACACGACCTATCGCGCCGTTGCCGCTATTGCTGCCATTCCACGATCAAAGTACTGAATATTAGATCGTAGTACAGCATTGAAATCCACCGAAAGGCAGTGCATAGCACAGAAGACAATGCCATCCTCCCCTAACATAAGCAAACGTAACGTAGGCGAACGTAACGGAATCCAACCTGACTTGCCACGACCGCTATTGTTGGCCTCGCGAGAGCTGAGCAGAGCATAGCAGAGCAGTGCAGAACGCCGAAATCGTTCGATATCAGAGTATAGCACAAAAGTCAAAGCTATGCTGACCAAGCATATACAATCGTAACTTAACCAAACGTAGCATAACTCAACCTAACGTTCCGAGAGCACTACTCGTGCCGTCCACAGAGACAAGCATTGCGCGGT
>NW_016908197.1:0-1454 GCF_001483705.2 Eufriesea mexicana | reverse complement strand
ACGTGCCGAGACCGCTATTGATGTACTCCCAGGAGGCAAGCCGATGATACTAGAGCACAGAAGTGCGTAGAAAGCCAACGAGTAACCGTGCGGAGCACAGACGTCGTGCCTATCCTACCCTAGCCTGATCAAACGTAACGTAACCAAACGTAACCTGGCACCACCTAACATGCCGCGAACACTATAGCCGGCCTGCTCAGAGTCAAGCAGCACATAGTTGGTGGGGCAGTGCTCAGAAATCCATAGACTCGCTGCATATATCAGGAAGGTCAAAGATATCCAAACCTAACCCAAACTAACGTACCATACGCAATCGTAGCCTAACGAAATACAACGTGCCGAGACCATAATTGCTGTTCTCCCCGGAGCCGTGCAGAACATATTAGGGGAGAGTAGAGCACAGAAGTTCATAGGAACGCAGTGCACAGCAGAAAAGCCATAGCAATCTGAGCCTAACAAGACCAATATAACATAAACGAACGTAGCTTACCACAACATAACATGCCGCTACCACAATTGCTGGCTTCCCATGGCCAAGCAGGAAAAACTAGTAGAGCACAGTAGAAAGCACAAATACACCGAATAGCTGCGTATAACAACAAATGCCAAGATATCATAGCCGAACATAACATAATCTGTCCTGGCTGATCGTAACCGTACTCAATCTAACGTGCCGAGACCACGATAGCCGGCTCCCCAGAGACAAGGAGGAATTATTGCAGCACAGTACAGCGCAGAAATCCGCCGCATTGCAGTGTATATCACAAAAGACAGAGACATCCTCTCCTAATCTTTACATAACCAAGGGTAACATAGCACAACCTAACGTGCCGAAACTACTATCGCTGGCCTCCCCTGTTACAAGCAGAGCATAATAGAGCACAGTAGAACAGAGTAATCCACCGAAAAGCGGTGTAAAGCATAAAAGTCACAGCTATCCTATCCTACCCAACCAAGCGTAACGAAACCGAACGTAACATAGCTCAACCCAACCTGCCGAGACCGATATTGTTGTCATCCCCAGAGCCAAGCAGGAAACACCAGAGCACAGAAGATCGCAGAAATCCACCGTATAGCAGTGTAGAGCACTAAGGTCAAAGCTATTCTGTCCTAAGCTATTCAAACGTAACGAAACCAAGCGTAAAATACCTCAAACTAACGTGTCGAGACCACTGCTGCTGGCCTCCACAGGGCTAAGCAGAGCATGGTAGAGCATAGTAGAGCGCAGAGATACGCCGAGTAACAGCGCATAGTACGAAGGTCAAAGCTATCCCAACCGAAACTGGCATAATCTAGCTTAACCGAACGTAACCTGACTCAAGCTAACATTACGAAGCGTCTATTGCTGCCCTCCCCAGAGCCAAGGAGAATAAACTAAAGAACAGTAGAGCGCAGAATTCCGCCGCATTGCAGTGTATAGCACATATGTCAAGGATATCCAAACCTTAGCTGAA
>NW_016908196.1:6125-7928 GCF_001483705.2 Eufriesea mexicana | reverse complement strand
TAACTCACCACGATATTAGCCGAAAATGTCGGTAAAATAAAATTTTCAAACCACATTCTACATCATTGCAATGTCTATAGCGCGCCAATAGAATCTGCCCTGCTTATTAATGCAAGAAAGCTAGCTCACCACGAGAATAGTCGAAACTGTCAATAATATTGAGCTTTCCAGCCAGATTCTAGAGAATTGCAATGCCTATAGCACGCCAATAGGATATTTCCTCCTTATTTATGCAAGAAAGGCAGCTCACCACGATATTTGTCGAAAATGTCAGCAAAATTGAATTTTCCACCCAGATTCCAGAGCATTGCAATGGCCATAGCACGCCATTAAATTCATTCCACCTTATTTATGCAAGAAAGTTAGCTCACCACGATATTAGACGAAAATGTCTATAAAATTGAATTTTCCATCCAGATTCTATAGCATTGCAATGTCAATAGCACGTCAATAGAACCTTTCCTCCTTATTTATGGAAGGAAGTTAGCTCACCACGATATTAGTCGAAACGGTCAATAAAATTGAATTTTCGAGGCTGATTCTGACATTGCAATCGCTATAGCACTCCAAATGGATCTTTCCTCCCAACTTGTGCAAGGACGATATCTCACCACGATATTAGTAGGAAATGACAATAAAATTGAATTTTCCAACGAGATTCTATACCATTGCAATGGCAATAGCACGCCAATAGAACCTTTCCGACTTATTTATGAAAGAAAGTTAGCACACCACTATATTAGTCGAAACTGTCAATAAAATTGAACTTTCCAGCCAGATTCTATACCTTTGCAAAGGCTATAGCACTCCAAAAGTGTATTTCCTCCTTATTTATGCAAGAAAGGTAGCGCACCACAATATTATTCGAAAATGCCAATGAAATTAAACTATCCAGGCAGATTCTATAGCATTGCGATGGCTATAGCACGCCAATAGATTCTTTCCAACTTATTTATGCAAGAAAGGTAGCGCACCACAATATTATTCGAAAATGCCAATGAAATTAAACTATCCAGGCAGATTCTATAGCATTGCGATGGCTATAGCACGCCAATAGATTCTTTCCAACTTATTTATGCAAGAAAGTTAGCTCACCACGATAGTAGTCGAAAATGTCAGTAAAATTGAATTTTCCAGCGAGATTCTGCAGCATTGCAATGGCTATAGCACCCCGAAAGTTACTTTCCTCCTTACTTATGCAAGGAAGTTTGCTCACCACGATATTACCCGAAAATGTCGATAAAATTAAGTTTTCAGACCCCATTCGATATCATTACAATGCCTATAGCACGCCAATAGAATCTGCCCTGCTTATTTAGGCAAGAAAGGTAGCTCACCACGGTAATAGTCGAAACTGTCAATAATATTGAGCTTTCCAGCCAGATTCTAGAGAATTGCAAAGCCTATAGCACACCAATTGAATCTTTCCTCCTTATTTATGCGAGAAAGTTAACTCACCACGATATTAGTAGAAAATGACAATAAAATTGAATTTTCCAGGAAGATTCTATAGCATTGCAACGCCTATAGCACGCCAATAGTATCTTTCCACCTTATTTATGCAACAAAGATAGCTTTCCACGATATTAGTCCAAAATGTCAATAAAATTGAATTTTCCAGCCTGATTCCATGACATTGCAGTCGCTATAGCACGCCAATAGAATATTTCCTCCGTACATATGCAAGAAAGGTAGCTCACCACTGTATTAGTAGAAAATGTCAATAATATTGAACTTTTCAGCCAGATTCTGTAGCATTGCAATGGCAATAGCACGCCAATAGAATCTTTCCTCCTTATTTAT
>NW_016908196.1:0-3628 GCF_001483705.2 Eufriesea mexicana | reverse complement strand
GAAATGTAGCTCATCACGATATTAGTCGAAGCTGACAGTAAAATTGAATTTTCCACCCAGATTCCTGAGCATTGCAATGGCTATAGCATGCCATTAAATTCATTCCACCTTATTTATGCAAGAAAGTTAGCTCTCCACGATATTAGTAAAAAATGTCAATAAAATTGAATTTTCCATCCAGATTCTGTAGCATTCCAGCGGCTATAGCTCGCCAATAGAATCTTTCCTGCATGTTTATGCAAGAAAGGTAGCGCACCACCATATTATTCGAAAATGTCATTAAAATTGGATCTTCCGCCCAGATTCCATAGCATAGCTATGGTTATAGCTGACCAATATAATCTTTCATTCTTGTTTATGCAAGAAAGCTAGCTCACCACGATATTAGTAGAAAATGACAATAAAATTGAATTTTCCAGCAAGATTCTATAGCATTGCAACGCCTATAGCACGCCAATAGTATCTTTGCACCTTATTTATGCAACAAAGCTAGCTTTCCACGGTATTAGTCGAAAATGTCAATAAAATTGAATTTTCCAGCCTGATTCTATGACATTGCAGTCGCTATAGCACTCCAAATGGATCTTTCCTCCTAACTTGTGCAAGGACGAAGTCTCACCACGATATTAGTAGAAAATGACAATAAAATTGAATTTCCCAGCATGATTCTATAGCATTCAATGCGTATAGCATGCCAACAGGATATTTCCTCCTGATTTATGGATGAAAGGTAGCTCATCACGATATTAGTCGAAGCTGACAGTAAAATTGAATTTTCCACCCAGATTCCAGAGCATTGCAATGGCTATAGCATGCCATTAAATTCATTCCACCTTATTTTTGCAAGAAAATGAGCTCTCCACGATATTAGTAACAAATGTCAATAAAATTGAATCTTCCAGGAAGATTCGATAGCATTGCTATTCCTATAGCATGCCAACAGAATCCTTCCACGTTATTTATGCAAAAAAGATAGCTCACCACGATATTAGTCGAGAATGTCAATAAAATTGAGCTTTCTAGCCATATTCTATACCTTTGCAAAGGCTATAGCACGCGAATAGGATATTCCCCAACTATTTATGCAAGAAAGTTAGCTCACCACGATATTAGTCGAAACTGTCAATAAAATTGAACTTTCCAGGCAGATTCTATAGCATTGCCATGGCCATAGCACGCCAATAGAATATTTCCTCCTTACTTATACAGGAAAGGTAGCTCCCCACGATATTAGCCAAAAATGTAAATGAAACTGAATCTGCCAGGCACAGTCTATATCATTGCAATGGCTATAGCACGCCCAAAGGACCTTTCCCTTACGATATTAGTCAAAATGTCAATAAAATAGAACTTTCCATCCAGATTCTGTAGCATTCCAGCGGCTATAGCTCGCCAATAGAACCTTTCCTGCATGTTTATGCAAGAAAGGTGGCGCACCACCACATTATTCGAAACTGTCAATAAAATGGAACTTTCCAGCCAGATTCTATAGCATTGCAATGGCTATAGCACGCCAATAGAATATTTCCTCCTTACTTGTGCAAGAAAGGTAGCTCACCACTGTATTAGTCGAAGCTGTCAATAAAATTGTACTTTCCAGCCATATTCTATAGCATTGCAATGGCTATAGCACGCCAATAGAATATTTCCTGCTTACTTATGCAAGAAAGGTAGCTCACCACTGTATTAGTCGAAAATGTCAATAATATTGAACTTTCCAGCCAGATTCTGTAGCATTGCAATGGCAATAGCACGCCAATAGAATCTTTCCTCCTTATTTATACAAGAAAGTTTGCTTTCCTCGATAGTAGTCGAAAATGTCAATAAAATTGAATTTTCCAGCCAGATTCTGCAACATTGCAACGGCTGTAGAACTCCGATCGGACCATTCGTCCTTACCAACGCAAGGAAGTCAGGTCAAAACGGAATTAGTCGAAAATACCTATAAAATTGAATTTTCCACAAAGATTCTATTGCACTGCAATGCCTGTAGCACGCGAATGGAATCTAACCTCAATGGATATGCGAGAAAGCTAACTCACCACGATATTAGACGAAAATGTTAATAAAATTGAATTTTCAAACCACAATCTATGTAATTGCAATGTCTATAGCACGACAATAGAATCTACGCTGCTTATTTAGGCAAGAAAGGTAGCTCACCACGGTAATAGTCGAAACTGACAATAATATTGGTCTTTCCAGCCAGATTCTATACCTTTGCAAAGGCTATAGCACGCCAAAAGGGTATTTCCTCTTTATTTATGCAAGAAAGATAGCGCACCACAATATTATTCGAAAATGCCAATGAAATTGATCTTTCCAGACAGATTCTATAGCATTGCAATGGTTATAGCTTGCCAATAGAACCTTTCCTCCTTATTTATGAAAGAAAGTTAGCTCACCACGAGATTAGTCGAAACCGTCAATGAGATTGACTCTGTCAGGCACATTCTATATCATTGCAATGGCAACAGCACGCCAGTAGAATCTTTCCTCCTTATTTATGCATGAAAGGCAGCTCACCTCAATATTAGTCGAAGATGTCGATAAAATTGAATTCTCCAGCCAGATTATACAGCATTTCAGCGGCTATAGCACGCCAAAAGAACCTTTCCTCCTTATTTATGCAAGAAAGTTTGCTCACCACGATATTGGTCGAAACTGTCAATAAAATTGAACTTTCCAGGCAGATTCTATACCATTGCAATGGATATAGCACGCCAATAGAATATTTCCTCCTTACTTATGCAAGAAATGTAGCTCACCACTGTATTAGTCGAAAATGTCAATAATATTGAACTTTCCATACAGATTCTATAGCATTGCAATGGCTATAGCACGCAAATAGAATATTTCCTCCTTACTTATACAAGAAAGGTAGCTCACCACGATATTACCCAAAAATGTAAATGTAACTGAATCTGCCAGGCACATTCTATATCATTGCAATGGCTATAGCACGCCCAAAGGACCTTTCCTCCTTATTTATGCAAGAAAGTTAGCTCTCCACGATATTAGTCGAAAATGTCGTTAAAATTGAATCTGCCAGGCCCATTCTATATCATTGCAATGGCTATAGCACGCCAATAGAAACTTTCCTCCTTATTTATGCATGAAAGGCACCTCGCCACAATATTAGTCGAAGATGACAATAAAATTGACTTCTCCTGCCAGATTCTACAGCATTTCAGAGGCTATAGCACGCCAATAGAATCTTTCCTCGGTACTTATGCAAGAAAGTTAGCTCACCACGATATTAGTCGAAACTGTCAATAAAAATGTTCTTTCCAGCCAGAGTCTATAGCATTGTCAGATTCTCTAGCATTGAAATGGCTATAGCACGCCAATTGCATCATCCCCCTTTATTTTTGGAAGAAAGCAATCTCACCGCGATATCAGTAGAAAATGGCTATAAAATTGAATTTTCCAGGAAGGTTCTATAGCATTGCAATGGCAATAGCACGCCAATAGAATCTTTCCACCTCATTTATGCAAGAAAGATAGCTCACCTCTATATTAGTCGAAAACGTCAATAAAATTGAACTTTCCTGCCAGATTCTAATGCATTGCAATGGCTATAGCGCTCCAGAAGTACCTATCCTCCTTACTTTGGGAAGAAAGTCAG
>NW_016908195.1:574477-684411 GCF_001483705.2 Eufriesea mexicana | reverse complement strand
CACAGTAGAGCGCAGAAATCCGTCGCAGTGAAGTGTAGATCTGGAAAGCAGAGGACGTACGAACCTAACTTGACCTAACCTAACACAAACAAACGTAAACCATACCAAGCTGTCGTGTTTAGCCCACAATTGCTGGCCTCCACACCGCCAAGCAGGGCACACGAGAGGAGAGTAGAACACAGAGGACCATATGACGTCTGTGTAGAGTACGACAGTCGAAGAAATTTCAGCCACAACCATACAAACCTAACCTAACCAAACGTTAACTAACTCAATGTAACGCGCCGCGGCCACCATTTCTGGAATTCGCAGAGCAACGCTGGGAATATTATGTCACAGCAGGGCGCAGAAATCCACCGAATAGCAGCGTACAGCACAAAAGTCAAGGCTATCACGTCCTAACCTAGCCAAACATAGCACAAGGAAACGTAATCTGCATAAACCTCACGTGCCGAGACAACAAATGCTGACCTCCCCAGAGCCAAGCAGAGTATTGCGGAGCACAGTAGACCGCAGAAATCCGCCGCATTGATGTGTAGATCTGAAAAGTAAAGGATATCCTAACAAAACCTGACCCATCCTGACCATACCAATCGCAACCAATTTCAACCTAACGTTCCTAGCCCACTATTGCTGGCCTCCACATCGCAAAGCAGGGCATACTAGAGGACAGTATAACGCAGAGGTCTATAGGACGGCGGTGTATGGTACGAAAGTCAATTATATCACAACCTAACCCAAACGAACCTAACTTAACCAAACGAAACATAACACAGCCTAACGCGCCGCGGTCACAATTTCTGGCATTCCTGCATCAAAGCAGAGAATATTAGATCGAAGTAGAGCGCAGAAATCCGCAGCATGGCAGTGTACATCGCAACAGTCAAAGTTTCACTATCTTAACCAAACCGAACGCGACATGAGTGGACGTTACGGATCGCAACCTGGCGTGCCACGACCACTATTGCTGGCATCACGACATCTGAGCGGAGTATAACAGAGCAACGTAGAACGCTGGAATCGTCCGAAAATCAGTGTATAGCACAAATGTCAAAGCTATCCGAATCAAAACCAACCAAACCTAACACAAACAAACGTAATCTAACGCAACATAGCGTGCGGCGGCCGCTATTGCTGGCCTCCAGGTAATCGAGCAGAGTATAGTGGTGAAATGTAGAGCCCAGGGTACTGTCGAATAGTACTCTGTAGCACAAAAGTCAAAGCCATCCTATCGTAATATAAACAAACGTAAATGAACCAAACGTAGCATAACTGAACCAAACGTGACAAGACCACCGTTGCTGGCCTCCACAGATACATGCAGGTTCTAGTGCAGCAGTGCAAATCGCAGGTATCGGACGAACATCAGGCTACAGCACAAAGGTCAAAGCCATTGTTACCAAACTTCACCAAACGTACCCTAACCAAGCGTAACCAAACACAATCCATCCTGCCACGACCGCTATTGCTGGCCTCCTCAGATACAAGCTGATGCATGTACAGCAATGCAGCGCACAGATATCGACCGTATAGTAGTGTATAGCACAAAGGTCAAAGTTATCCATTCCTAACCAAGCCAAGCATAAGCAAACCGAACGCAGGCGGTCTCAACCTGACTTGCCGAGACCGCTATTACTGGCCTCCACAGCTCCAAGTTGAGCAAATTAGAGGAGGGTAGAGCGCAGAAATCCAACGAATAGTAGTGTATAGCAGAAAAGTAGAAGCCATCCAAAGAAAACCAAGGCTAACATAACTTAACCAAACGTATCCTATCTCAACCAAACGTGCCGAGACAACAATTGTTGCCAACGCGTTGCCAAGCGGGCATGTTAATGGTGAATGTTGCGCTGAGTTCCATAGAATGGCAATGCATTTGACGAACGACAAAGGTATCCCAACCTAACCCAAACAAATTTATCCTAGCCACACGTAATATAACTCAACCTAAAGTAACGCGGCCACTATTGCTGGCCTCCCGAGTGCCATACAATACACATTAGATTAGAGTAGGTAGCAGAAATCCATATAATCGCAGTGTATAGCAGAAAAATCGTAGCCATCCAGACATCACCATGCTAACATGAACTAACCAAACGTAACCTAACTCAACCTAAGATGCCACTGCCACTATTTATGGCCTCCGCAGTGCAAAGAAGAGCATATTAGAGCACAGCAGAGCTCAGAAATCCACCGAGCATCTCAGTATGAAGCACAAAAGTCAAAGGCACCATGTCCTAACCTAACCATTCGTAACAATACCAAGCGTATCAAAGCTCAACCACGCGTGCCGCCGTCACCATTGCTGGCCTCCCGAGAGCCAAGCGGAACATATTAGAGGAGAGTAGGGCACAGAAATCCATACAATCGCAGTGTACTGCAGAAAAGTCACAGATATCCAAACCTAGCCCAACCAAGCCTACCATAACCAAAGGTAACTAAACCAAACCTAGCGTGCCGCAATCAGTATTGCTGGCTTCCAGAGAGCCGAGAAGAGCATGATAGAGGAGAGTAGAGAGCAGAAATCCATGGAGTCTCTGTTTATAGCAGAAAGGCCGAAGCTATCCAAACCTAACCAGGGCAAACGTAACCTAACCAAACGTAACCTATCTCAACCAATAGTTTCGAGACCATTATTACGGTCCTCCACGGAGTCGAGCGGAGTACAGTAGTGCAAAGTGTAGCGCAGAAGTCCTCCGAATAGCGGCGTATAGCACAAAAGTCAAATCTGCCCTAACCTACCCTAGCCAACGTTAACATTAACAAGCGTCGCCTAGCTAAACCTATTGCACACTGACCACTATTGCTGGCCTACCCATATTCGAGCAGTTTATAGTAGAGCAGATTATGGCGCAGAAGGCTACCAGATAGCAATGTGTAGCACAAATGTCAAAGATACCCTGACCTAACCAGGCCCAACCTATCCCAACCAAGCGTAGAATAACTAAATCTAACGTGCCGCGACCTCTATTGCCGGCTACCTCAGAGCCGCGGAGAACATACTAGAGCAAAGTACAGCGTCGAAATCAACCAAATAACAGTGTAAACCACGAAAGTGAAATCAAGCCAAATTTAACCCCAGCTAACATAACGTAACTAATCGTAGCCTAACTCAACCTAACAGGCCGACACCACTATCACTTGCCTCCCCAGGATCGTGCAGGGTATAGTAGAGCAACGTAGGGGGTAGAAATCCGCCGAATAGCGGACTATAGCACATAAGTTAAAACTATCCTAACCCAACCCGTCCAAACGTAATATAACCAAACGCAACATAACGTAACCTAACGCGCCGAGACTACTATTGCTGGACCCTCATTGCCAACCAGAATATACTGGAGCACAGTGGACCGCAGATATCCACCGCATTGTAGTGTTAAGCAGAAAAGCAAAAGATTACCCAACCCAACCTGGCCTAACCTATCACAACCAACCGCAACCAGTACCAACCTGATGTGCGTATCCCACTATTGCTGGCCTCCCCATCGCCAAGCAGGACGTATTAGACGTGATCAGAACGCAGATGTCCATAGAAAGGCAGTGTATGGTACAAAAATGAAAGATATCCCAACCTAGCCCAGCAAACCTAACCTAACCAAGCGTAACCTGACACAGCTTAACTTTGCGCCGCACCCGCAATTTCCGGTATTCCCAGAGCAAAGCAGGGAACATTAAAACACAGTAGAGCGCAGAAGTCGACCGAATAGCAGCGTACGGTACAAAAGTCAAAGCTACACACTCCTAACCTAGCCAAACATAACACAAGCAAACGTAAACTGACTCAACTTTACGTGCCCAGACCACTATTGCTTACCTCCCCAGAGTGTAGTTTGGCACGCAGAATACCATATAAACGCTGTGTATATCAGAGAGATTCAAAGCTTCCCATGCTTGACTCAAACGAACACAGCATAACCAAACGTAGCATAAACCAATTTAGCGTGCCGAGACCGCTATTGCTGCAATCCCCACAGCCGAGCAGGACGTACCAGAGCACAGTAGAGCGCAGAAATCATCCGAATAGCAGCGCACAGCACAAAAGTTAAAGCTGTCCTTACCAAACATGGCCTAGCCCAACCTAGCCGCACGTAACTTGACACAGAATAACGTTACGAGACCACTATTTCTGGCCTTCCCACAGCTAAGCTGAAAACGTTAAAGCACAGTAGGGAGCAGAAATTCACATAGTAGCAGACTATAGCACTAAAGTCATAGCTATCCTATTCTAACCTAGCCAAACGTAACGTAACTAAACTTAACCTAACTCAACCTAACGCTCCGCGACCACTATTGTTACCCACCCCAGAGTCATGCGGAACATGTTAGTGAAGAGTAGAACGCAGAAAACCATAGAATCGCTGTGCATATCGGAAAAGGCAGAGTTACCCAAGCATAACCCAAACCAACAGAGCATAACCAAACATAGCCTAACTTAAGCTAACGTGCCGAGAACGCCATTGCTGCACTTTCCAGAGTCAAGGAGAGCATACTAGGGCGCAGTAGAGCGCAGAAATCCACCGAATAGCAGTGTACGGAACAAAAGTCAAAGCTATCCTAGCCAAACGTAACCTAACATTGCCAAGCCAAACGTGACATATCTCAAACGAACGTACCACGAGCATTATTGCTCGCCTCCATAGAGACAAGCAGATCACCTTAGTGTACAGTAGAGCGCAGAATTCCAACGAATAGCAGGGCATAGCACAAGAGTTGAAGCTACCATATCCTACCTTAACCAATCGTTGCTGCCGAACGTAACATATATAAGTGTAACGTGCCGAAACCACTATTTCTGTTTTCCCCAAAGCCAAGCAGGGCATATTGGTGGACAGTAGGGCGGAGAAGTGCACCGAAAGCAGTATGCGGCGCAGAACACAAAGCTACCCTATCCTAACCTGACCAATTGTAACAACACCAAACGTAACTAAGCAAAATCTGTCGGTCCAAGGCTACTATTCCTGGCTTCGCCATAGCCAAGCAGGGCATGTTTGCGCCCCGTACAGCGAATATATCCACCGAATAGCAATGTATAACACAAAAATCGGATTTATCCTCGCCTAACCTGACCAAACGTGACATAACCAGGAGTAACGTAACACATCGTGCGGTGCCACGACCACTTTCGCTGGCCTCACGAGAGCCAGGCAGCGAATAGCAGAGCAATGTAGGAGGCTGAAGTCGACAGAATAGTAGCGTATAGTACAAAAGTCAAAGCCGGTTCAAACAAACCTATTCAAACCTAACCTATCCAAGCGTTAAGATGCACAACCTAACATGCCGGAAGCATTATTCCTGGCGTCCACAGAAACAAGCAGTGTATGAAAGCGAACTGAAGGACGCAGAAGCCCATAGAATAGCATTGTGTAGGAGAAAAGTCGAAGCTATCCTAACCTTATGCACCCTAACTGAACCTAACCAAACGTAACATAACCCAACCACACCTGCAGCAACCAACATTGCTGGCCTCGCGAGAGTCGAGCATAGTATTTTAGAGTACAGTAGATCGCAGAGAGCCACCAAATAGGAATGTATAGCATAAAAGGCAAAGATACCATGTCCTAACCTAGCCAAACGTAACATAACCAAACGTATCCTAACTCTGTATAACGTGCCAAGACTACTACTTCTGGTCTCCCCAGAGCAAAGCTGGGAATATTAGTTCGCAGTAGAGCGCAGAAATCCACCGAATAGCAGTGCATAGCACAAAAGCTAAAGCTACACTGACCAAACCTAGCCTGACACAGCCTAACCGAACGAAACGTGACTCATCATAACCAGCCGAGACCACTGTTGCTGTACTTGCCAGAGCTAAGCTGGAAATGTTAGAGCGCAATAGGGCGCAGGTATCCACCTAATAGCAGACTACAGTACTAAAGTCATGGCTATTATCTCCTGACCTTCGGAATCGTGACATAGTCGACCGTATCGTAACTTGCCCTGGCGTGCGCGAACACTATTTCTGGCCACCCCAGTGCCAAGCAGGATATAACAGATCACAGCAGAGCGCTGAAGTCCAGCGAACGTCCGCGTACAGCACAAAAGCTAAAGCTATCCTGACCAAGCTTAGCCTAACCCAACATGTCCGAACGTAACCTGACACATCATAACGTGACGAGACCACTGTTGCTGGCCTTGCCAGAACCAAGCTGAAAACATTAGAGCAGCGTAAGGAGCAGGAATCCACATAATAGCAGACTATAGCACTAAAGTCACAGCTACACTCTCCTAACCTAACCAACCGTAATATAACCGAACATAGCCATGTCTCAGTCTAACGTACCGAGGCAGATATTGCTGTCCTCCCAGGGACAAGTGCGATATAACAGATCGCAGCAGAGCGCAGAAATCCACAGAAAAGCAGTGTACGGCTAAAAAGTTAAAGCCACCCTGATAAAAATTAACCTAACACAACCTGACCTACCGTAACCTGACTCAACATACCGTGGCCATATCACTACTGCTGGCCTTGACAGAGACAAGCTGAAAATATTTGAGCACCGCGGTGCGTAGAAATCCGCCTTATAGAAGACTACAGCACCAAAGATAAAGCTATCTTCTCCTAACATAACCAATCGTAACACAACCAAACGTCACCTAGCACAACCTAACGTGCCGCGACAACCATTGCTGGCCTCCGAAGAGCCAATCAAGATATACTATGTCACTGTAGAGCCCAGAAGCCCGTCGAACATCAGTGCACAGCACAAAAGTTAAAGCTATACTTACCAAAAGTAGCCAAACCCAACCTAACCGAATGTAGCATGACTCATCATAACGTGCCGATACCTCACATGCTGGACTTGCCAGAGTCATGTTGAAAGGATGAGAGCACTGTAGAGCGCAGACATCCTCCTAATAGCTGGCTATGGCACTAAAGTCAAAGATATCCTCTTCTAACCTAACCAACCGTAACATAACCAAACGTAACATAACTCAACCCAACGTGCCGAGACTGCTATTTTTGTCCTCCCCAGAGCCAAGCTGGACATACTATAGCACAGCGGAGCGCAGAAATCCAGCAAATAGAAGCGTGCAGCTCAAAAGTTAAAGGTATCCCGGCCAAACTTAGCCTGACGCAACCTAGTCGAACGTAACCTGACTCATCATAGCGAGCCGAGACCAATATTGCTGCCATCTGCAGTGTCAAGCGGAACACGCTAGTGGAGTTTAGCACGCAGAAAATCATATAATCGCTGTGCATATCAGAGAGATTCAAAGCTTCCCATGCTTGTCCCAAACGAAGAGAACATAACCAAACATAGCATAAACCAACCTAACGTGCCGGGGCCGCTATTGCTGCAATCTCCGGAGCCGAGCAGGACGTACCAGAGCACAGTTGAGATCCTCCGAGTAGCAGCGCACAGCACGAAGGTCAAGGATATCGTATCCTAACATAGCGAAACGTAACATAAACTCACGTAACATATCTCATCACCTACCTATATCGCCGCCGCTACTGTATCTGGCCTCCCCAGAGCCAAGCAGAATACACTAGAGCACAGCAGAGCGCAAGAATCCACCGCATTTCAGTGCATAGCACAAAAGAGGAAGATACACTAACCTAAGTTGTCCTAACCTAACCAAACCAAACGTAGCGTAACGCAACAATGCGTGACGAGACCGATATTTCTGGCATCCCCAGTGCCAAGCAGAGGATGTTAGAGCACGGTAGAAAGCAGATATCCACCGAAGTGCTGTGTATGCCACAAAAGTCAAGGCCACCTTGTCCTAATCTCACCGAACGTAAAATAAGCGTACGTAACCTAACTCAACATATCGTCCCGCGGCCCCTATTAATGTGCTGCCCAGAGCCAAGCAGTGTACACTAGAGCACAGTAGAGCGCAGACATCGGCCGCATTGCAGTGCAAAGCACAAAAGTGGAAGATACCATAACCTAACCTGACACCACCTCCCTATCCAAAAGTAGTGTAACTCAACATAATGTGATGCTGGACCAAGCAGATCATATTGGGGCACAGTAGAAGGCAGAAATCCACCGTACAGCAACGTATAGCAGAAGAGTCAGGGCTATTGTGTCCTAACCTAACCAATCGTAATAGAATCGAACGTAACCTGACTCACACTGTCACGTCGAGGACCCTTTTGCTGGCCTCCCCAGAGCCGAGCAGAAGATATTAGATGGCACTAGAGTGTAGAAATCCATAGAATCGAAGAGGATTAGAACGTAGAACAAAAGTGGTAGCTATCCGTGCCTAACCAATGCTAACGCGACCCCACCTAACGTAGCGTAGCCCGAAAATACGTGCCGCGAACACAGTTCCTGGCCTTCCCAGGACCAAGCAGAATACAGTAGAGCACAGTCGAGAGCAGAAATCCTCCGAGTACCAGTGTATAGCACAAAGGTCTTTGATAACCTAACTGAGCTTTACCTAGCCAAACATAACCGAACGTAACATAACTCGACCTTGCGTGCCGAGACAACCATTGCTGGCCTCCCCAGAGCCAAGCAGGAATTAGGTCAATGTAGAGCGCAAATACCCGCGGACAGCGGTGTATAGCACAAAAGTCTAAGCTATTCTATCCTGACCCCACCAAACGTACCATATCAGAACGTAGCATAACAAACCCTAGTGCGTCGAGACCGCCATAGATGGCCTCGCCAGCGGAAAGCAGAAGGCGCTAGAGGAATGTACACTGCAGAAATCCACCGCATTGCAGTGCAAAGCACGAAGGTAGAAGATACCCTAACCTCACCTGACCTAACCTAACCAACAAGAACGTAGTGTAACTTAACGTAGCGTGACGAGACCAATATTGCTGGCGTCCGAAGAGCCAAGCAGAGTATACTAGACCAGCGTAGATCGCAGTAATCCGCCGCATTGCACTGTATAGCACAAAGTCGAGGCCAATCCTGTCCTAATTTGGCCAATCGTATCACAACCAAACGTAACCAGTCCCAAAATAAAGCCCTGCGAACTCTAATTCTGGCCTCCGAAGAACAAAGCAGAATATACTATAGCACAGTAGGGCGCGGAAGTAATCAACATTGCAGTGCAATGCACAAAAGTGAAAGTTTCCCTAACATAATCTCAACTAACACAGCCTAGGCAAACATTGTGTAACTCAACCTACCGCGCCGAGACCACGATTGCTGGAATCCCAGCGCCTAGTAGAAAGTATTAGTACACTGTGGAGCGCAGAAATGCGCAGATAGCTGTTTATGGCGCAAAGGTCCGTACTATCCTATCCTAACCTCTCCAAACGTAACATGACCATGCGTAGCATAACTCAACCTATCATGCCGAGACCACATTTGGTGGCCTCCCGGTATCCAACCAGAATATACAAGAGCACAGCAGAGCGCATAAACCCACCGAAATGCAGCGTATAGCAAAAAGCAAAACATATCCTAACCTAAGCCTTACCAAACATAACCCATTAAAGCGAAGTGCAACACAACATAGTGCGACGAGACCAATATTGTTGGCATTCCCATAGCCAAGCAGAGTATATTAGTTCACACTAGGAAGCAGAAATCCACCGAATACTAGTGTACAGCGCAAAAGTCAAGGCTACCGTGTCATAACCTAGCCAAACGAAGCATAAACTTAATTAAACCTACCAAACCCAGTGCGCCAAGAAAAATATTGCTGACCTCCCGAGGGCGAAACAGAATATGCTAGAGGACAGTTGAGCGCAGAAATCCGCCGCATTGCACTGTATAGCACAAAAGTGCAATTCTTCCTATCCTAACATAGCCAATCGTAACAGAACCAAAGTATCCTAATTCAACGTAACGTCCCGCGACCACTATTTCTGGGCCCCACAGATCCAAACAGAATATACTAGAGCACAGTAGAGCGCGGAAATCCGCCGTATTGCCGTGCAAAGCACAAAGGTGGAAGATAACCTGTCCCAACCTGTCATATCCTAACCTGTCTAAACGTAGTGTAACTCAACTTAACACGATGAGACAAATATTGCTGGATTTCACAGTGCCAAGCAGAATAGGTTAGAGTACAGTGGAAAGCAGAGGTCCACCGCATTGCAGTGTATAGCACAGACCTTAAAGATACCATAACCTAACATCACCCAACCAAACCTAAACGAACGTTGTCTAACCCAACGTAACGAGACGCGTTCGCTATTAATGGCCTCTGTGTAGCCAAGCAAATTGTATTAGAGCGCATTATAGCGCAGAAATACAACGAATAGCATTGTACAGCACAAAAGTCAAAGTAGCCAGTCCTAACCTAGCCAGACGTAACACATACAATCGTAGCCCGTCTCACCCTAACATGACGAGGCCAATATTGCTGGCCCCCCAAGAGCCAAGCAGGGAATATTTGAACACAGTACAGCGAAGTATTCCGCGGACAAATGTGTATAGCACAAAAGTCTAATCTCTTACATCATAACTTCAACAAACGTAACATGACCAAGCGTAGCATAATACACCCTAACGTGTCGAGACCACTATTGCTGTCCAGCGCAGCGACAAGCAGAACGTACTAGAGCGCCGTAGAGCTCAGATGTCCACCGCACTGCTGTGCAAAGCACAAGAGTAAAACGTACCCTAACCTAACCTGGCCTAACTTGACCTACCCAAACGCTATGTAACTCACCATAGCGTGACGTGGACAATATTGTTGACCTACCCAGAGCCAGGCAGAACGCGTTATGACACAGTAGAGAGCTGAAATCCTCCGAGGAGCAGTGTATAGCACTAAAGTTAAAACTACCCCTACCGAACGCAGCCTAACCCATCCTAACCGACGTAGCGTAACTCATTGTAACGTGCCGAGATCACCAATGCTGGCGTTCCAAGTGCCAGGCTGGAGATATTAGAGCGCTGTAGAGGGCAAGAATACGCATAATTGCAAACTGTAGCGCTAAAGTCAAAGCTATTCCCTCCTAACTTAACCAACCGTAACATAAAGGAACGTAACATAACTAAACCCAACGTGCCAAGACCACTAATCCTGGCCTGCCCAGAGCCAAGCAGAATGCATAGGTGGAGAGTAGAACGCAGAAATCCGTAGAAGCGCAGTGTACATCAGAAAAGTCAAAGCTGGCCAAACTTAGCACACAAACGGAACATAACCAAACATGGCCTAACTCAACCTAACCTGCTGAGGCCGTTATTGCTGCCATCCCCGGCACCAAGCAGGACATACGAGAGCACAGTTGGAAGAGTCAGAGGTGCACATACCTCATCCAAGAAAACGGGACATACCCGAACATAGCCTAACCCAACATTACGTGCCAAGACCGCTATTTCTGCCATCCCCATAGCAAAGCAGTGTATACTAGAGTACAGTAGAGCGCAGGAATACACCGAACAGCGGCGTAAAGCGTAAAATTTAAAGCCATTCTAACCAAACATTTCCTAACCCAAACAAACCGAACGTAACCTGACTCAACCTAACGTGCCGTGACCACGGTTGGTGGCTTTCCCAAAGCCAAGCTCAAATCATTAAAGCACAGTTGGGAGCAGAAATCTACCTAATAGCAGAATATAGCACAAAAGTCAAAGCCATCTTCTCCTAACCAAACCAAGCGTAACATAACCAAACATTACCCAACCCAGCGTAACGTGCACGACCACTATTGCCGGCCTCTCAAGAGTCAAGCGGAACACGTTAGTGGAGTGTAGAACTCAGAAATCCATATAACCGCAGTGTTTATCAGAAAAGTCGAAGCTACCCAAGCGTAACTGAAACCAACAGAACATAACAACACATAGCCTGACTCAACCTAACGTGATGAGACAACTACTGCTCCCTTCCCAGAGCTAAGCAGATCATACTAGAGCACAGTAGAGCACACAGGTCCACCGAATAGCAATGTACAGCACAAAAGTTAATGCTATCCTGACCAAATATAGCCAGACCTAACCAAACCGGACTAAACCTGACTCACCATAAATAACGTGCTGAGACCAATATTGCTTGCCTTGCCAGAGCGAAGCTGAATACATTAGATCACTGTGGGGCGCAGAAATCCACCCAGTAGCGGACTATAGCACTAATGGCATGGCTATCCCCTCCTAACCTAGGGAAACATAACATAGCCGACCGTACCCTTACTTACTCTGACGTGCCGCGACCACTTTTTCCGGCGACGCCAATGCCCACGTGGACACACTAGAGCGCAGTGGGATGCAGACATCTACAGAACAGCAGCGTAGAGCTCAAAAGTTAAAGTTATCCCGACAAACTTATCCTAGACCAACCTAAACGAACGTAACCTGATTCAACGTAACGTGCCCAGACCACTATAGCATCCCTTCCCAGAGCCAAGCTGAAAATATTAAAGCACTGTAGGGAGCAGAAATCCACCTAATAGCAGACTATAGCACTAAAGTCAGAGACATCCTCTCCTAACCAAGCCAGCCGTAACGTCACCAAACGTAACCCAACTCAAACTAAGGTGCCGCGACCACTATTGCTGGCCTCCGCAGGTTCAAGCGAAACAGGTTAGTGGAGAGTGGAACTCAGATGACAATATAATCGCAGTGTATATCAGAAATGTCAATGTCACCCATGCCTGACCAAAGCCAACAGAACATAGCCAAACATAGCATAAATAAGTCTATTGTGCCGAGGCGGCGATTGTTGCCCTGCCCAGAGCTAAGAAAGGCATATTGGAGCACAGCAGAGCGCAGAAATCCACCTAATAGCAGACTATGTCACTAGTGTCAAAGCTATGCTCCCCTAACCCAACCAACGGTAAAAATGTCATACGTAACATAACCAAAACTAACATGCCGAGACCACTATTGCTAGCCCTCCCGGAGTCAAGCTGTAAATGTTAGACTGTAAAGCGCAGAAATCCACCTAATGGCAGACTATAGCACTGAAGTCATAGCTACCCTCTACCAACACATCCATCGTAACAAAATCAAACGTAACATAACTCTACCTAATGTGCCGCTGCCACTATTGCTAGCCTCCCCAGAATCATGCTGAACACATCTGTGGAGAGTAGAACGCAGGAATCCACAGAGTCGCGGTGTATATCGATAATGTCGAAGCTACCTGAGCCTAACCCAGACCAACAGAACACAGCCAAACATCGCCTAACTCAACCTAACGCACCGAAACCGCTATTGCTGCCCCCACCGCTCAGAGCCAAGCAGGACATATTAGAGAAGAGTAGAGCGCAGAAGTGCACTCTACAGCATTGTACAGGACAAAAGTTAAAGCGAGGATAGCTTTGGCTTTTGTGCTAGGCACTCCTATTCGGTGGATTTCTACGCCCTTCGTTGCGCTACTACACTCCGCTCGACTCTGGGCATGCCAGTAATAGTGGTCTCGAAACGTTGTTGTGCAGGCTGCGTTTGTCTACCTTACGTTAGTTTTGGTTAGCCTCGGATGGATGCGACTTTCGTGGTATACACAGATACACGATGGACTCCTACGCTCTACTGTCCCTAACATGCTCTGCTTGGCCGTGGGATGCCCAGCAATAGTGTTGGTGGTACGTTATGTTGAGTTAGGCTATGTTTGGCTGGGACAAGTTGGTTCGGGTTAGGCTTGCGTAGTTAAGGCTTTTCCGGTAAACACTGTGGTCCTATGGATTTCTGCATTCTACTGTCCACTAATATGTTCTGCTTGGCTCTATGGATACCAGCATTCGTGGTCTCGGCACATTATGTTGAGATAGGTTACGTTCGGTTATGTTAGGTGTGGCTAATGCCTGTAAGAACAGCTTTGACTTTCGCCCTATACAATGCGACTCGGTGGGTACCGGCGCTCCACTACGCTGTACTGTTTTCTGCTTGGACCGGGCGTGGCCAACAACAGTGGTATCTGCAGGTTGGTTTGAGTTATGTTACGTTTGGTTATGTGACGATTGGTAATGTCAGGTCGGGATAGGTTTGACTTTCGTTCTATACTCCGCTATTCTGTGGATTTCTGCACCCTGCTGTGCACTAATACATAATGCTTGGCCCTGGAGGCCAGCCATTGTGGTCGCCGCACGTTAGGATGGCTTATGATACTTTCGGTTAGGGTATGTTTGTCTGGGTCAGGTCTGGATAGCAATCACTTTTCTGCTGTCTACTGCGATTTAATGTATTTCTTGGCGCTACTCTCCTCCGCTGCGTTCTGCTCGATCCTGGGGCGGCCAGCAATTGTAGTCTCGTAACGTTAGATTGAGCTTTGCTACGGTTGGTTACGTCAAGCTTGGTTAGGTTAGGATAGGATACATTAGGACAAAATAGCTTTGACTTTTGCGCAATAAATTACTATTCGGTGGACGTCTGCGCTTTACTCTGATCCAGTATATTCTGCTTGGCTCTGGCTATGCCAGCAGTAGCGCTCTCGGCGCGTTAGGTTGTGTTTAGCTTCATTCGCTTGTGATACGTTTGGCTAGGTTAGGATAGGCTACATTGTCTTTTCTGCTATACGCCGCTATTCGGTGGATTTCTGAGCTATATTGTGCCCTAATGCGATCTGCTTGTTTCTGGGGTGGCCAATAATAGTGGTATCGGCACGATCGATTGAGTTATGTTACGTTTCCTTAGGGTAGGTTGGGAAGGCTTGGTTCGGATTTCTTTCACTTTCCTGCCATACACTGAAAATCGGTGTACTTCCGCGCTATCCATCTCTCTGCTATACTCTGTTCGACTCTGGGTAGGCGAGCTATAGTGTTCGTGGCTCGTTATTTTGAGCTGGGTTACGTTCGGTTGTGTTAAGATGGGTTAATTTCGGTAAGGATAGCTTTGATTTCCGTGCTGTACTCCGTAATTCGGAGTATTCCTGTGATCTACTGTGCTCTGCTGCATTCTGCTTTGCTATGGGGAGGTCAGGTGCAGTAGTCGTCGAACGTTATCTTGTATTATGCTACGTTTGGTTTGGTTAGGTTCGGTCAGGTTATGCTGGGATATCTTCGAATTTTGTGTTACTCACTGAAGTGCGGTGGATGTCTGCGCACTACTGTTCTCTGGTATACACTGCTTGTGTCTGTGGAGGTCACCAATAAAGGCCTTGTCGTGTTAGATTGACTTATGTTACTTTTGGATAAGATACGTTTGGCTTGGTAAGGACATGCCACTTTGTCTTCCGCGCTATTCACTTCTATTCTCAGGATTTCTGCGCTCTAGTGTGCTCTAATGTGCTTTGGCTGGATCTGCCGAGGCATTCAATATTGTTCCCGTTACGTTTTGTTGAGTTACTCTACGTTTGGGAAGGTTAGGTGAGGTCAAGATATGTCAGGGTATGTCTGTCTTTTGCGCTATACAATGCATGCGGTAGATTTCAGCTCTCTGCTGTCCTGTAGTACATTCTGCTTGGCTCCGGGGAGGCCAGCAATAGTGGTCTCGGCACGTTGGGTTGAGCTATGCCACATTTGGTTGTGCCCCGTGAGGTGAAGTTAGGACGGGATAGTCCAGACATCTGCGCGATAAACAGCTATCCTCCGACTTCTGCGCTCTACTGCCTTCTAATATCTACTGCTTGTCTCTGGGGAGGCCACCAATAGTGATCTCGGTGCGTCGGTCTGAGATACTCTATGTTTGTGTACGACAATTTTGGTTATGTTATGATAGTTTAGCTTAGACTTCTGTGTCATTCGCCGCTATTCGATGGATTACTCCGCTCTACTGCGCTCTCATCTGCTGCACGGCTCGGTGGTCGCCGTAGTTGCGGCCTCAACACATTACGTTCTGCTATGATACGTTCTTCTTGTTTAGGTTGTGTTATGTTCGGTAACGGTAGCTATGAATTTCGTGTTCTACACTGTTACTCGGTAGGTTACTGCGCTGGACTGCGCAGCACATCATTCTGCTTGCCTCTGGGAGGCCAGCCATAGTGGTCGTGGCACGTTAGGCTGAGTTGGAATACCCTTGGTCATGTTACGGTCGGTTAGGTTGGGAGAGGATGGCTTTGACTTTCGTGCTATAGTCTGCTATTAGGTGAATCTCTGCTTCCAACAGTGCTTTATTGTTTTCAGCTTGGCTCTGGCAAGACCAGTAATAGTTGTCTCGGCTTGCTATGATGACTCAAGTTACGTTCGGCTAGGTCGGGTCAGGTAAAGCTTGGTTAGGGGAGCTTTAACTTTAGTGCTGTACACTGCTGTTTGGTGTTTTTCGCCGCTGTCCAGTGCTCTAGTATGTCCTACTTGGCTCTGGGGAGGGCTAAAATATCGGTCTCGGCACGCTAGGTAGAGTCAGGCTACGTTTGGTTATGTTCAGATAGTTTGGGTTAGGATTGGGTAGCTTTGATTCTTCTGATATACTTTGCGATTAAATGGATTTCTGCGTACTGCTTTCCACTAGTGTGTTCCGCTTGTCTCTGGGTTGCCAGTTGTAGTGGTCGCGGCACGTTATGCTGTGTTAAGTTACGTTTGTTTATGTTACGGTTGAATAGGTTTTGGAGTGGATATCTTTGACTTTAGTGGTAGAGTCTGGTATCAGGTGGATTTCTACTCCCTACAGTGCTGAAGTATTTTCATCTTGGCTCCGGGAATGCCAGCAACAGTGGTCGCAGCACGATAGGTTCAGTTGTGCTACGTTCGGATATGATACGATTCTTCAGGTTAGGAGGGGAAAGCTTCGTCTTTAGTGCCGTATTCTGTTATTAGGTGGATTTCTGCGCCCTACAGAGTTCTAATAGTTTCAGCTTGGCCCTGCCAAGGCCAGCAATAGTGGTCTCGGCACGTCACGATAAGTCATGATACGTTCGGTTAAGTTGGTTCAAGCTAAGTTTGGTAAGGGTAACTTCAACTTTTGTGCTGTACATTGCTATTCGGTATATTTCTGCGGTCCACTGTGCTTTAGTATGTACTGCTTGTCGCTGGGGAAGGCAACAATAGCCGCCTCGGCACGTTAGGTTGCGTCAGACCATGTTTGGGTACGTCCTGTTGGTTTCGGTTGGGCTTGGGTATCTTAGACTATTCTGATGTACTCTGCGATTATCTGGGTTTCAGCGTCCTACTTCCCACTAACGTGTTCCGCTTGACTCCGGAGAGGTCAGTAATAGTGGTCGCTGCACGTTATGTTTCGTTGGGGTACGTTTGGTTATGTTACGCTTGGCTAGGATAAGAAATAGTAGCGAAGACTATAGTGCTATACTATGCCATTAGGTGGATTTCTGAGCCCTACAGTGCACTAGTGTTATCAGCTTGTCTCGGGCAAGGCCAGAATTTGTGGTCTCGGCTCTTTAAGGTGGGTCGTGTTACGTTCGTTTGGATTGGCACGAGCTCAGCTTGGTCAGGGTAGCTTTAACTTTTGAGCTCTACACTGCTGTTCGGTGGATTTCTGTACTCTGCTGTGATCTAGTATGTCCAGCTTGGCTCTGGGGAGGTCTACAATAGCGGTCTCGGCACGCTAGCTTGAGTCAGGCTATGTTTGCGTATGTTCCGGTTGTTTGTGTTAGGTTTGGGTAGCTTTGACTTTTCCGAAGCAAACTGCAATTCTATGGATTTCTGCGTCCCACTCTCCACTAATATGTTATGCTTGGTTCCGGGAGGCCAGCAGTAGTGGTCGCGGCACGTTAGGTTGACCTAGGCTACGTTTGGTTACGTTACGACTCTTTAGGTTGGAGGGTATAGATTAGTCTTTAGTACCGTATTCTGCTATTAGGTGGATTCCTGCGCCTTACAGTGCTCTAATATTTTCAGCTTGGCTCTGGCAAGACCAGCAAAGGTTGTCTCGACACGTTATTATGAGTCAGGCTAAGTTAGGTTAGGTTGTGTTAGGTTACGTTTTGTAAGGGGAGCTTTATCTTTCGTCCTGTACGCTGCTATTCGGTGGATTTTGCCGCTCTAATGTGCTCTGGTATGTCCTGCTTGTCTCCGGGGATTTCAGCAATAGTGGTCTCGGCACGCTAGGTTGAGTCAGGCTATGTTTGGCTATGTTCAGTTCCGTTGGTTAGGCATTGGTAGCTTCGTCTTTTCCGACATACACTGCGATTATTTGGATTTCTGCTTTCTACTCTCCTCTAACGTGTTCCGCTTGACTCTGTGCAGGCCAGCAATAGCGGGTGCGGTACCTTAGGTTGAGTTGGGCCATGTTTCGTCGTATTGTGGTTGGTTACGTTAGGAGAGGATGATTTTGACTTTAGTGCTGTAGTCTGCTATTAGGAGGATTTCTGCTCCCTACAGTGCTTTATTGTTTCCAGTTTGGCTCTGGGAAGGCCAGGAGTAGTGGCCTCGGCATGTTTTGTTTATTCAGGATAAGTTCGGTACGGTTGGTTTATGCTAAGTTTGGTCAGGGTTGCTTTAACTTATTTGCTGTACACTGCTATTCGATGGATTTCTGCGATCTACTGTGCTCGAGTGTGTCCTGCTTGCCTCCGGGGAGTGCAAGAATGGCGGCCTCGGCAAGTTAGGTTGAGTTAGGTTATTCTTCGTTATGTTCTGTTGGTTTGGGTAGCTACGACTTTTCGGATATACACAGTGATTCTATGGATTCCTGCGTCCTACTCTCCACCAACGCGTTCTGCTTGACTCTGCGGAGGCCAGCAATAGAGCTTGCGGGACGTCATGTTGTGTTGCGTTACTTTTGGTTATGTTAGGGTTGGTTAGGTTAGGAGTGGGTAGCTTTGTCATTAGCGCTATACTCTGCTATCAGGTGGATTTCTGTGCCCTGCGGTGCTCTAACATGTACAGCTTGGCTCTGGAAAGGACAGCAATAGCGGTCTCTGCGCGATACGTTGAGTTTCGCTACGATCAGTTATTTTCAGATAGGCTAAGTTTGGTTAGGGTATCTTTAACTTTTGCGCTGTACGCTGCTCTTCGGTTGATTTCTTCTCGCTACTGTGTTCCAACTGATCCTGCTGGCTCTGAGGAGGTCGGCAGTAGCAGATTAGGCACGTTAGTTTGAGTTAGGCTACGTTTGGTTATGTTCTGTTGATTTGGGTTAGGCATGTACAGGGCTGACTTTTCTGCTGAACACCGCGGTCTATGTATTTCTGTGTTCTACGCTCCGCTATCGTGTTCTTCTTGGCTCTCGGGAGGCCAGCAATAGTGGTCGCGGCACGTTTGGTTATGTTAAAGTTGGTTAGGTTAGGAGGTGATGTCTTCAAGTTTAGTGCTACAGTACGCTATTAGTTGGATTTCTGGAACCGACAGAGCTCAAATGTTTCGAGCCTGGCACTGGGAAGGCCAACAGTTGTGCACTCAGTTCGTTGCGTTCAGTCACGTTACGTTCGGTTTGGTTTTGTTAGGCTAAATGTGGTCAGTGTAGCTTTAACTTTTGTGCTGTGCACTGCTGTTCGTCGGATATCTGCTCCCTACTGTGCTCCAGTATGTCATGCTTTGCGCTGCGGAGGGCAGCAATAGCACTCTCGGCACGTTAGGGTTAGTTAAGCTATGTTCGTTTATGTTATGTTGGTCTGGATTAGGTTTGGGTAGCTTTGACTTTTCCGGTATACACTGCGATTCAGTGGATTTCCACGATCTGCTCTCCAATAATGCGTTCTGCTTGCCTCTGGTGTGGCTAGCGATAGTGGTCGCGACACGTTAGCTTGCGTTATGTTACGTTTGGCTATGCTCTGTTTGTCTGGGATAGGTATGGGTTGCTACGACTATTCTGATATACACGGCGATCCTACGGATTTCTGCATTCTACACTCCACTAGTGTGGTCTGCTCGGCTATGCGCAGCCCCGCAATGGCGGCAGCCGCACGTTAGTTTGAGGTAGGTTACGTTTGGATATGTTACGATTGGCTACGATAGGGTAGGATGGCTTTGACTTTAGTGCTATAGTCTGCTATCAGGTGAATTCCTGCGCCATAGAGTGCACTAATGCTTTCAACTTGGCTCTGTGAAGGCCAGTAATCGTGGTCTCTGCTCGTTGCACTGCTTCAGGTTACATTCGGTTAGTTTGGGTCAGACTAAGTTTTGTCAGGGCAGCACTATCCTTTATGCTGTACACCGCTATTCGTGGATTTCTGCGCTCTACTGCGCTGTAACTTGCTCTGCTTGTCACACGGGGGGCGGGGGGGGGGCAGCAATAGCCGTCTCGGCACGTTGGGTTTAGCAATGATGAGTTCGGTCAGTTTACGTTTGGTTAGGTTAGTATGAGGCAGCTTTGACTTTTGGGTTATACACTGCTATCTGGTGGATTTCTGCGCTTTACTGTGCACTAATATGCCCCGCTTGGCGCTGTGGGTGCCAGTAGTGGTGGTCTCGGCACGTAAGGTTGAATTAGGCTTCATTCGGCTTGGTTAGGCTATGTCACGTTTGGTTAGGATATCTTGGTCTTTTGTGCTTTGCAGTTCAGTGCCGCGAACTTCAAAGCTCCCTGGTGCTATTGTTTCTTTTGCTTTGCTCTCGGGAGGTCAGCTATAGTGGTGTAGGCACGTTAGGTTGAGTTATGTTACGATTGATTATGTGACGTTTGGTTAGGTTAGGATGTTGTAGCTTTGAGTTTTGTGCTATAAACTGCTATGCCGTGGATTTCTACGATCTGCTTTGCTCTAATATGCTCTGCTTCGCTGTGGGGAGGCCGGAAATATTGCTCTTGGCACGTTTGATTGAGCTTTGATACGTTTGGTAGTGTTATGATTAGTTGTGTTAAGATATGGTACCTTTGACTTTTGGGCTACATACTGCTTTTCGGTGGATTTCTCAGTACTGCTGTGATGTAATATGCTCTGCTTGAGACAGGGGAGGCCAGAAATAGTGGCGGTGGCATGTAAGGTTGTGTTAGGTTACGTTCAGTTAGTCTATGTTAGCATGCTAAGGTCTGGATGGCTTCGATTTTTCTGCTATACACTGCGATTCCATGGATTTCTGCTCCCTACTCTCCCCTAATGTGTATTGCATGGCCCTCGGTAGGATAGCAATTGTTGTCTCGGCTCGTTAGGTTGGGATAGTATACGTTTGGTTAGGTTAAGCTGGCATGGGTTAGGCTTGAGTAGCTTCGTTCTTCGGGTTATACACTGTTGTACAGTGGAATTCTGTGCTCTGCTGTGTCCTACTATACTCTACTGGAATCTGGGCAGGGCAGCAATAGTGGTCGCGAAACGTTACTTTGTGTCATGTTAGGTTTGTATATGTTACGACTTGATAAATTAGGAAAGAATGGCTTTGACTTTCGTGCTATACACAGATGTTCGGTGTATTCCTGCGCTCTGCTGTGCACTAATATGATCTGCTTTGCTCTGGGGAGGTCGGCAAAAATGGTTTAGGCACGTTATGTTGCGTTAACTTCGTCCGGAAATGTTGAGTTTGATCAGGTGATGATTTCAAATCTTTAACTTTTGTGCTTCACACTGCTATTCGGTGGATTTCTGCTCTCCTCATTGCTCTACTATACTCTGTTCGACTCTCGGGATGACACGAATAGTGATCGTGGCACGTTATGGCGAGTTTGTCTACGCTTTAACTTTTGTGCTTCACACTGCTATTCGGTGGATTTCTGCTCTCCTCATTGCTCTACAATACTCTGCTTGACACTGGGGAAGCCAGCAACAGCGGTCGTGGCACAATGGGTTGAGTTACGTTTCGTTTTGTTATGTTAGGTTGGGCTACGTTTGGTTAGGATGGCTTTGACTTTGTGTTCTACACCGCTATTCGGTGGAATCCTGCGCTATACGTTGCTCTACTCTACTCTGCCCGACTTTCAGGAGGCCAGCAATAGTGGTATCGGCACGTTAGTATTAGTTATGTTACGTTTTATTAGGTCGGGATAGGATAGCTTTGACTTTTGTGCAGTACACTGCTATTCGGTGGATTCGTGCGCTCTACACTGCTCTACTATACTCTGTTCGACTCTCGGGATGACACGAATAGTGCTCGTGGCACGTTATGGTGAGTTTGTCTACGTTAGGTTAGGTTACGTTGGTTTGTGTTAGGTCTGGATATCTCTGACGTCCCGGCTGTACACTGAGATACTTTGCATTTCTGCGCCCCGCTCTCCTCTTGAACGTTCTGCATGGCTCTGTGGTTGCCAGAAATAGTGGACAGTCCACGATAGGTTGAGCTAAGTTTCGTTCAGTAAGGTTAGGTTCCTTTGGGTTAGGTTGGGACAACTTCGACTTCTGTGCTGCACGCTGCAGTTCTATGGACTTCTGCGCTCTTCTGTGCACTATCACACCCTGCTTGTCTCCGGGGATGTCAGGAATGGTGGCCGCGGCACGTTAGGTTGAGTCAGGACATGTTTGGATACGAAAGGTTTAGCGAGGTTAGAAAAGGATAGCTTTGACTTTTGTGCTATATACTGCTATTCGATTGGCTTCTGCCCTCTGCCGCGCTCTAGTACGCTCCGCTTGGCTTGTGGCGGCGGCAACAGTGGTCTCGGCATGTTAACCTTTGTTATGTAACGCTTGTTTATGTTACAATTGGTTTGGTTAGGACTGGGTAGCTTTGACTTTTGTGCTATAAACAAACATTCGGTGGATTTGTGCGCTATACATGGCTCTATCATACTCTGCTCGAACATCTGGAGGCCAGCAGTAGTGGTCGCGTCACGGTATGTTTTGGTAGGTTACTTCTGGTTAGGTTGCATTAGGTTAGGTTTGGTCAGTGTGGCTGTGACATTTGTGCCATACACTGCTATTCGGTAAATTTCTGAGCTCTACTGTGCCATGATATGTTTGCATGGCTCTGGGCATGCCAGAAATAGATGCCTCGTCCTGTCAAGTTTAGTTATTCTACGTTTGGCTAGGTTAGGTTATGTCTGGTTTGCTTAGGATGGCTCAGAATTCTGTGGTATACGCAGCTACTGGATGGAATTCTGCGCTCCACTGTGACCTAATATTCTCATCTTTGCTCTGGGGAGGCCAGAGACAGTGAACGCGGCGGGTTAGCTTGTGTTTGGTTACTCTTTGCTGGGTTTGGTTCTTCGGGTTGGGCCAGGATATCGTGGAATTTTCCGTTACACACTGCCATCCCATGGACTTCGGCTATCTACTCTCCTCTAATATATCCTGCTTTCCTTTGAGGAGTTCAGCAATTGTTGTCTAGGCACAATAAGATGAAGCATATTACGTTCGGTTTTGCTATGTTTGGTTAGGTTAGGTTAGGATATCTTTAACTATTGCACAATAAACTGCATTGCTTTGGATTACTGCGTTTCACTTTGCTATAGTATGATCTGCTTGGCACTGGAGAGGCAAGAAATATTGTACTCGGCACTTTAGGTTCAGCTAGTCTACGTTCGGCTGTGTTACGTTTGGCTATGTTAGGTTAGGGTATCATCAACTCTCGTCCCATGCACTGCGATTCTATGGATTTCTGCGCTCTAGTATCCTCTAATATGTTCGGCTTTGCTGTGAGGAGGGCAGCGATAGTGGCCTGGGCACGTTAGGAAGAGATACGGTACGTTCGGTTACATGTCCTTTGGTTAGGTCGGGAGATGGTAGCTTTGATCTTTGTGCTATACACCGCTATTCGGAGGATTTCTACGCTCTATATTGCTTTACTGTACTCTGCTTGACTCTGGGGAGGCCAGTAATGGCGGTATCGTTTCGCAGGGTTGAGTTATGTTACGAATGGCTTGGCTTGTTTGGCTATGTTAGGTTAGGGTATCATCAACTCTCGTCCCATGCACTGCGATTCTATGGATTTCTGCGCTCTAGTATCCTCTAATATGTTCGGCTTTGCTGTGAGGATGCCAGAAATAGTGGATGTGGCACGTTTGGCTTAGCTCGGTTACGTTTGGTTAGTTCGGGTTTGGTTAATTCCGGTTAAGATGTATTTGACTTTTGTGTTATACACCGTTCTTCGGAGGGTTTCTACGCACTACATTGCTCTCGAGTACTATGCTGGACCCTGAGGAGGCCGGTAATTGTGGTCCCTGCACGTTAGGTTGAGTTAGGCTACGTTCGGTGAGGCTATATCAGTTTGTGTTAGGTTTGGAGTGCTTTGACTTTCGTGGTATAGACTGTTCTTCTGTGCTCTTCTGCGCCCTGATGGGCTGTAGTATTTTCTGCTTGGCTCTGGGGAAGCAAGTGATAGTGGTTTCGGCCCTTGCAGGGATAGGATACGTTTGGTTAAGTTATGTCTTCTCTGGTTAGGTATGAGTGGCTTCGATTTTTCTCCTTTACACTGCGATTCTATGGGCTTCTGCGCTATAGTGTGCGCTGCAACACTCCGCTTGTTACTATGGACGCCAGGACCAGTGGTCGCGGCAATTTAGGTTGAGTTATATTGCGTTCAGTCAGGCTAGGATTGGGCAGGTTTGGCTGGGATAGCTTTGACTTTTGCGCTATACACTGCACTTCGGTGGATTTCTGCGCTATACATTGTTCTGCAATACTCTGCTGGACATTCGAGATGAGGTCAGTGGTGCTCCAGACACGTTAGGTTGAGTTAGGTTATGCTTCGTTGGTTAGGTTAGGATCATTATGGCCATGGCAGCTTTGACTCTCTTGCTGTGCACCGTTTTCCGTTGGATACCTGCCCCCCTCTGTGCTATACTCTATTCATCTAGGCCCCGGGGGCCCAGCAATAGATGTCGCGGCACGTTACGCTGAGTTTGGCTGCGTTAGGATAGGTTACGTTTGTTTGGATTTGGCTTGGATATCTTTGGCTCTTCTGCTGTGCACTGCGATTCTATGTATTTCTGCGACATACACTCCTCTAATATGTTCTGCTTGGCTTTGTGAAGCCAGCAATAATGGTGGCGGCACGTTATGATGATTTATATTACGTTTAGTTAGGTTAGATTTGCTAAGGCTAGGACAGGATAGCTTCAGCTTTCGTGCTGTTCGCTGCTATTCAGTGGAATTCTGCCCTCTGCTGTAATCTAATAGTCCCTGCTTTGATGTGGGTATCCTTGAAATAGTGGCCGCGGCGGGATGGTTTCTGTTATGTTATGCTCGCTTAGGTTAGCATTGTTTGGGTTGGGCAAGGATGTCTTCGAATTTCGAGCAATACACTGCCTCTCTGTGGAACTCCGGGATCCCCTCTTCCCTAATATGCCCTGCTTGGCGATTGGGAGGGCAGCAATTGTTGGCTAGGCATGTTATGTTGATTGGTCACGTTTTTCTATGTTAGGTTAGGTCAGATTAGGCTAGCGTACCCCATAATTTTGCTGTTCACTACTGTTCGGGAGATTTCAGCGTTCCACATTCCTCTGCTAGACTCTGCCATGCTCCCGCGCGGCCAGCAATGGCGGTCGTGGCACGACATTTTGGGTTACGGGGCGTCCGCTAATGTTACGCTTGGTTAGGTTAGGATATGATAGACGAGGCTTTTGCGATATACGTGGCAATTCGGTGGACTTCTACTCTCTGCAGTACTCTACTATGCACTGTACGCTTCTGGTGAGGACAGTAATAGTTGTCTCGGCACGTCAGGTTGAGTTATGCTACGTTCGGTTTGGGTATGTTAGCTTGGGTCCTGTCAGGATAGCTTCGACTTTCGTGGTGTAAACAGAAGTTCGGCGGACTTCTGCCCTCGAGTGTGCTCTTGTATATTCTGCTTGGCTCTGTGGAGGCCAGCAGTATTGGTCAAGGGCAAGTTAGTCTCAGTTAGGTTGCGTTTGGTTATGTTACGTTTGGTTAGGTTAGGAGAGGATAGCCTTGACTTTTGTGCTATACACGACTTTTCGGTGGTTACCTTCGCTCTAGATTGCACTACTATACTCCGCTCGACACTCGGGAGGCCAGCAGCAGTGGTATCGGCACGTTAGGTTTAGTTAGGCTACGTTTGGTTATGTTAGGTTATCATCGACTTTTCTGCTCTAAACTTCAGTGCGGTGGACTTCTGCTCTCTACTGCGCTCTAGCATACTCTGGTTTCCTGTGGGGAGGTCAGCAGTAACGGTCAAGGCTCGCTTGTTTCAACTAGGTTACGTTTGGTTATGGTATATTTGGCTAAGTTATGTTGCGACTGCTTCGACTTTTGTGATGCACACTACTATTCGGTGGATTCCTGCGCTCTACGTTACTCTAGTGTACTCTGCCCGACCCTGCGGATGCCAGTAATAGTGGTCTCGGCAAGTTAGATTGAGTCAGGCTTCGTTTGGTTTGGCTATGTTCGTTTGGGTTAGGTTTGGGTTGCTTTGACTTTCGTGGTATATACATATGTTCGATGGTCTTCTGCGCTTCACTGTGCTCTGTCATGTCCTGCTTCGCTCTGAGGAGGACAGCAATAGTGGTCTCGGTGCGATGGGAACAATTAGGCTACGTACGGTTGCGTTACGCTTGGTTAAGTTAGGATAGGGTAACTTTGACTTTTTCGCTTTACTCTGCTACTCGGTGGACGCCTGCGCTCTTCACTGCTCTGCTGTACTCTGCTTGACTCTTGTGAGGCCAGTAATAGAGGTCGTGGAACGATAGGTTGAATTAGGTTACATTTGGCTGGGTTATGCAATGTTTGCATGGGTAAGGTTTGGATAGCTTTGATTTTTCTGCTACACACTGCCATTCGATGGATCTAAGCGCCGTGCCCACCTCTAATATATTCTGCATGGCCCCGCGGACGCCAGCAATATTGGCCGCGACACGTTGGTTTGAGTTAGATTACGTTCGGTTGGGTTAGATTTGGCTACGTTATGAAGGTGTATCTTTGACTTTTGTGCTACACATTGCTATACGGTGGATTTCTGCGCTCTACAGTGGTCAAATATTTCCTACCTTGATTTGGGTATACCGCAAATAGTGGCCGCGGCGCGTAATGTCGTGTTAGGTTACGTACGGTTGGGTGAGGTTTTTTTGGGTTAGGCTGGTATATTTTTAACCTTCGTACCATACACTGCCGTTCTATGGACCTCTGCGTTCTACTCCCCTCTAATATGCCCGCTTGGCGATAGGGATAACAGCAAGATTGGGCAAGGCACGTTAGGTTGGGAACGGTTACGTTTGCTTGTGTTAGGTTAGGCCAGGTTGGGTTTGGATATCTTCTACATTTCTGCTGTACGCTACAATGCGGCTGATTTCTGCTGTTTCCATTGCTCTAGTATATTCTGCTTTGCTCTGTGGAGGTAAGCAGTAGTGGTCTAGGCACGTTAGGTTGAGTTAGGCTACGTCTGCTTGTGTTACGTTTGGTTAGGTTAGGACAGGATAACATTGATTTATGTGCTACACACTGCTATTCGGTGGGTTTCTACTCTCTCCATGGCTCTATTATGCTCTGTATGCGGCTGATTTCTGCTGTTTCCATTGCTCTAGTATATTCTGCTTTGCTCTGTGGAGGTAAGCAGTATTGGTCTAGGCACGTTAGGTTGAGTTAGGCTACGCCTGCTTGTGTTACGTTTGATTAGGTTAGGACAGGATAACATTGATTTATGTGCTACACACTGCTATTCGGTGGGTTTCCACTCTCTCCATGGCTCTATTATGCTCTCCCCGGCCCGTGCGATCCCAGCAATAGAGGTCTCGTCTCGTGAGGCTTAAATATTCCATGTTATGTTAGGTTAAGTTAGGCCTGGTTTGGTTAGGATAACATTGACTTCTGTTATATACACTGCTATTTGGTTACAGTGGGCGCTTTACTGCGCTCTGCTACGCTCTGCTTGGCTCTGGGGAGTCCAGCAATAGTGGTCTCGGCACGTTAGGTGGAACGGGGTCACGTTCGGTTACGCTACGTTTGGTTAGGTTAGGACAGGACCGCTTCGACTTTTGTGCTGTACACCGCTATTCGGATAATTTCTACGCTCTACATTACTCTACTGTACTCTGCTCGACCCTCAGGATGCCAGTAATAGTGGTCTCGGGAAGTTAGATTGAGTCAGGCTTGGTTTGTTTAGGCTATGTTCGTTTGGTTTAGGTTTGGATTGCTTTGACTTTCGTGGTACAGACATGCGTCCTATGATCTTCTGCGTTTCAATGTGCTCTGGCATGTTCTGCTTGGCTCTGAGGAGGACAGCAATAGAGGTCTCGTTACGTTGGGAACAATTAGGCTACGTATTGTTACGTTACGTTTGGTCAGGTTAGGATAGGGTAGCTTTGACTTTTGTGCTATACACAGCTCTGCGTTGGATTTCTGAGCTCCGCTGTGCTGTGATATGTTTTGCATGGCTCTGCAGATGCCAGGAATGGCGGTTTCGGCACGCAAGTTTGAGCCAGTTTACGCATGGCATGGCTATGTTCGGATAGGTTTGGTTAGTGTATCTTCGACCCTCATGCAATACACTGCTATTCGGTCGAAATCTGTGCACTGCATTGCTCTCCTGGCATCTGCTTGTCTCTGTGGAAGCCAGTAACAGCGGTCGTATCAGGATTGGTTGAGTCATGTTACGATTTGTTAGGTTAGGTTAGGTTAAGTTTCGTTAGGATGGCTTCGACCTTTATGCTGTACACTGCTACACGGCCGATATCTGCGCTCTGCATTGCTCCACAAGCATCTGCTTGGCTCTGTGGAGGCCAAAAATAGTGGTCCTTACTCGTTTGGTTTATCTAGGTTACGTTCGGTTATGTTAGGTTAGGCTAAGTTTGGTCTGGGCAGCTTCGACTTTCATGTTATACACAGTTACCTGGTTGACTCCTGCCCTCCACTGTGCTCTACTCTAACCTGCTAGACCATGGGTAGGCCAGCAATAGTAGTCGGGGCACGATAAGTTGAGCTTTTCTACGTTAGATTAGGATACGTAAGCTTGGGACAGGTTTGAATGTCTTTGACCTTTCTGCTATGCACTGCGGTTATATTGGTTTCTGCGCCCTACTCTTCTCTAATACAATCTGCTCGTCTCTGGGGAGGACAGCAACAGTGGTCGCGGCACGTTAGGTTGAGCTTGGCTACGTTTGGTTATGTTACGGATGGTTAGGTTAGGAGGGGTTACCTTTGTCCTTAGTGCTGTATTCTGCTATTCCGTGGATTCCAGCGACCTACAGAGCTCTTATATTTTCAGCTTGGCACTGACAAGACCAGCAAGGGTTGTCTCGGCACGCTATGATGAGTCGGGCTACGTTCGGTTAGGTTGGGTTAGGCAACGTTTGGTAAGGATAGCTTTAACTTTTGTGCTGTACACTGATTTTCTGGGGATTTCTGCTCTCTGCTGTGCTCTAGTATGTCCTGATTGGCTCTGTAGGGGCAGCAAGAGCGGCACAGGCATGTTACGTTGAGTCAGGCTATGTTTGGTTATGTTCTGTTTGTCTGGGTTAGGCTTGCGTAGCTGTGACCTTCCCATATACACTAAGATTATATGGTTTTCCGAGTTCTACTCTCCACTAGCGTGTAACGCTTGACTTTGGGGAGGCCTGAATTAGTGGTTGCGGCACGTTACATTGAGTCAGGTTGCGCTTGGTTATGTTACGGTTGGTTATGTTAGGAGAGGATAGTTTTGACTTTAGTGCCATTGTATGCTATTAGCCGGATTCCTGCTCCCAACCGTGCTTTAATATTTTCAGTTTGGCTCTGGGAAGGCCAGCAATAGTGGTCTCGGCACTTTATGTTGAGTCACGTGACGTTCGGTTACGTTGGTTTAGGATATGTTTTGCCAGGATAGCTTTAACTTTTGCAATATACGCTGCTATTCGGCGGACTTCCGAGCTCTACTGCGCTCTAGTATGTACTGCTTGGCTCTGCGGTGGCCAGAAATGGCGGGCGCAGCACGTCAGTGTAGGTTGGGATAGGTCCGGTTATGCTACCGTTCTCTAGGTTAGGGGAGGATAGCTTTGACTGTAGTGCAATAGTCTGCTATTGGGCGGATTTCTTCTTCCTGCAGTGCCTCAATATCTTCAGCTTGTCTCTGGGAAGGCCAGCAATAGTGGTCCTTGCACGTTATGTTGAGTCACGTTTCGTTCGGTTAGGCTGGTTCAGGCTAAGTTTGATCGGGATAGCCTTATCTTTTGTTCTGTACACAGCTATTCGGTGGACTTCTGCGCTCTACTGTGCTCCAGTATGTCCTGTTTGGCTCTTGGGTGGGCAGCAATAGTGTGCTCGGCACGTTAGGGTGAGTTAGGATATGTTTGCGTACGCTTTGTTGGCTTGGGACACGCCTGGGTAGCGATGACCATTCTGACATGCACTGCTACTCTATGGATTCCTGCGTTCTCCCATGTGCTATTGTGCTCTGCATGACTCTGGGGAGGCCAGCAATAGTGGGCGCGGCATGTTAGGTTTAGTTAGGCTACGTTCAGTTATGTTACGATTGCTCAGTTTTGGGGAGAGTAGCTTTGACTTTAGCACTATAGTCTGCTATTAGGTGGATTTCTGCGCCCTGCAGGGCTCTAATATTTTTCAGCTTGGCTCTGGCGAGGCCAGCAATGTTGGTCTCAGACCGTTACGATGAATCACGTTACATTAGGTTTGGTTGGGTCAGGTCAAGCTTGGTCTGGATAGCTTTAACTTTTGCGCTGTACACTGCCATCCGCTGGATTTCTGCGCTCTACTACGCTCTAGTATGTCCTGCTTGGCTCTGGGTATGACCAGCGATTGTTGTCTCGGCACGTTATGATGTGTCAAGTTAGCCTCGGTTAGGTTGGGTCGGGCAATGTTTGGTCGGGATAGCTTCAACTTTTGTGCCGTATACTGCACTTCGGTGGATTTCTGCGCTCAACTTTGATCCAGTATATTCTGTTTGACGAATGGGAGGCTAGCTGTAGAGGTCTCGGCACGTTTGTCTGAGGTTTGTTGCGCTCGGTTTGGTTACGATATGGTGGCATAGGCTCTTGTGACTTACACTGCTATTAGGTGGATTCATGCGCTATGCATTGCTGTTCTACACTCTGCTCGACACTCGGGATGCCAGCAAGACTGGTCTCGGCACGCTAGGTTGAGCTAGGCAGTGTTTATTTGGGTCATGGTAGTCTGGGTTGGGTCTGGATAGCTTTGTCTTACCTGGTGTACACTGCTGTCCGTTGGCTTATTGCGGTATACTTTGCTCCAGGATGCCCTGCTTGGGTCTGGTGAGGCCAGCAATTGCGGTCCCGGAACGTTACGCTGTGTTACGTTATGTTCGGTCAAGTTACGTTTGGTCTGGTTAGGAGAGGATAGATTTGACTCCTGTGCTACACACTGATCTCCTGTGGAGCTCTGCGCTCTACTGAGCGCTGTCGCACTCTGCTTGTGTCTGGAGGTGCCAGGAAAAGTGGTCGCGGCAGACTAAGTTGAGCTACGTTCAGTTTGTTTAGTCTTGGCTTGAATACGTTTGGCTGCGGTAGCTTTGACTTTTGTGCCATACACTGCTGCTATTCGGCCGTTATTAGTACTCTACTGTGTTCTAGTATATTCTGCATGGCCTTGGGGAAGCTAGCAGTAGTCGTCTCTGCACGTTAGGTTGAGATATCCTACGTTCGGTAATGTTATATAAGGCTATGTTAGGACTATTTTGCACTGCACTGCGATCCTATGGATTTGTGCGCTCTACTCTCCTGTAATATGTTCTGCATGTCGATGGTCAGGCCAGCAATAGTGGACTTGGCATGTTAGGTTGAGTTAGTCTACGTTTGGTTAGGTTAGGATAGGACATGTTGTGTTGGGATTTCATTGTCTTAGTGCTATACACTGCTATTTGCTGACTTTCTGCGCTCTACTCTGCTCCTGTATATTCTGTTTATCTCTGAGGTGTCCGGCAACAGTGGTATCGGCACGTTAGGTTAAGTTAGGTTACGCACCTTTATATTACGTTTGGATAGGTTAGGACAGGATAGAGTTGACTCCTGCGCTGTAGACTGCTATTCGGTGGATTTCTTCAGGTTTAGTCAGGCTACGTTTGGCTACGTTATGTCTGCGTACGTTATGTTTGCATAGATTTGGTTTGCCATGTACACACTGTTATCCGGTGGACCACCGCGCGCTGCCAGGCTCCACTATACTCTGCTCGGCTATGCAATCCCAGCAATAGTTGTCGCGGCACGTCAGGTTCTGTCAGTTTACGTTCGAATAGGTTGGGTTACGGTAGGTTAGGTTACGATATTTCAGACTTCTGCACTGCACACTCCAATTCGGTGGAATTCTTCGTTCTACTGTGCTCCAATAAGTTCTCCTTGTCTCTGTGCAGGTCAGCAATGGCGGTCACGGCACGTTAGGTTAAGATAGATTACTTACGGTCACGTAACGTTTGGCCAGGTTAGGGCAAGGTAGATCTGTCTTTTGTGCTATACACCGCCGGTCGGCGGATTACTGCCCTCCACATTGTTCTAATATGCTCTGCTTGCTTCTGGGTAGGCCAGCAGCAGTAGTCTCGGCAACTTATGTTTAGTTAGTCTACGTTCGGTTATGTTAGGCTAGGACATGTTAGGTTAGGATATCATCCACCCTTGTGATGCACGCAGAAATGCGGTGGGTTATTGCGCTCTACTGTGCTCCAGTAAATTCTGCCTCCGAGCCCTATGCTAAGTTTTGTTACGTTTGCTTATATTATGTTTGGATAGGTTAGGATAGGATAAAGTCCACCTTTGAGCTCTACACTGCTATTCGGTGGATTCCTGCGCTCTTCATTGCTCTACTATACTCTGCTCGACTCTCGGGATGCGAGAAATTGGGGCCGTGGCACGTAAGGTTGTGTCTCGTAACGCTTGGCTAGGTTATGCTTGGATAAGAATGGTTAGGGTAGCTTCGACTTTCGTGCTATACACAGTTATTCGGTGGATTCCTGCGCCCCACTGTACTCTACCCAAACCTGCTGGACCCTGGGAGGCCAGCTATAGTGGTCGCGGAAGGTTACGTTGTGTTTGGCTACGATAGGTTTGGCTATGTTTATTCGTGCTTGGTTTGGATATCTTTCAATTTTCTGCTGTAAACTGCGATCCGATGGATTTCTGCAACCTAGCCTCCTCTAATAAGTTCTGCTTGGCTCTGTGGGGGCAGCAATAGTGGTGGTAGCTCGTTAGGCTCAGCTTGGTTACGTTTGGTAGTGTTTGGCTATGCTGGGTTAGGTTGGGTTAGCTACGACTTTTGTGCTACGCACTGCAATTCTGTGGACTCCAGAGCCCTATTGTGCGCTATCACACTCTGCTCGTCTCCTGGACTCCAGGAAAGGCGGTCGCGGCACTTTAGGTTGAGTTATGTTACGTTTAGTTATGTAAGGTTTGGCTATGTTAAGATGGGATAGGCATAACTTTTGTTTACGCACAGCTATACGGTGAATTTCTGCGCCCTACTGCGCTGTAATATGCTCTGCTTGGATTTGGGGAGGACAGCAGTAACGGTTTCGGCACGTTACTTTCAGTTAGGTTACGTTCGGTGGTGTTAAGATTGGTCGAGTTCAGTCTGGATAGCTTTAATTTTGGTGCCATGCACTTCCATTCCTTGGATTTCTGCTATCTACTGTGCTCTAACATGTTCTGCTTGTCTCTGGGGATGCAGGCAATAGCAGACGTGGCATGTTTGTCTGGGATATGTTACGTTCGGTAGGGCTAGGTTTGGATAGGTTTGATTATGATAGCTTTGTCTTTTGCTCTATACACTGGTATTTGGTCGACAACAGCCCTCTGCATTGCTCTACCATCATCTGCTCGTATCCGTGGAGGTCGGTAATAGCGGTCTCGTCACGTTAGGCTGGGTTACGTTACGCTTGGTTATGTTACGGTTGGTTAGGTTATTAGAAGATAGCTATGACTTTAGTGCTATCGCCAGATATTTGGCGGACTGCTGCGCCCTACAGTACTTTAATATTTTCAGCTTGGCTCTGGGAAGGGCTTCAATTGTGGTCCCGGCACGTTATCTTGTGTCAGGTTACGTTCGGTTAGGCCACTTTAGGCTACGTTTGTTCAGGGAAGCTGTGCCTTTTCTGATGCACACTGCGATTATATTGATTTCTGCGCTCTACCCTCCACTACCGCGTTCCGCTTGACTCTGTGGAAGCCGGCAATAGTGGTCGCGGCACGTTAGGTTTAGTTGGGTTATGTTTGGATACGTTACGTTTGGTTAGGCCAGGAGTGGATAGCCTTGCCATTAGTGCTATAGTCTGCTTTTCGGTGGACTTCTGCGCTATACTATGCTCTAGTATGCCCTGCTTGCCTCTGGCGAGCCCAGTAAGTGTGGTCGCGGCACGTTGGCGTAACTTATGGTACGTCTGGGTATGTTACGATTCTTTAGGTTCGGAGAAGATATCTAGGACTTGAGAGCTATAGTCTGCTATTTGGTGGACATCTGCGCCCTACTGTGCGCTAATACTTTCAGCTTGACTCTGGCAATGCCAGCAATAGTTGTCCCGGCACGTTGTGATGAGTCAGGTTACGCTCCGTTCGGTTGGGTCAGGATAAGTTTGGTCAGGATTGCTTTAACCTTTGTGCTGTACGAATGTGTCAAGGCCGTCATTGCTGCCCTCGCCAGAGCCAAGCAGGGCGTGCTGCCGCAGAGTAGATCGCAGAACACAGCCGAACATAAGTGTACAGCACAAAAGATAAAGATATCTTGACCAAACTTTGCCCAACAGAGCACAACCGAACGTACCCCAAACCAACCTAACGTGCCGCGACCACTATTGCTGGCCACACCAGGGGCAAGCAGAACACGTTATTGAAGAGTAGAACGCTGAAGTCCAAAGATCCGCAGTATACATCAGAAAAGTCATAGCTACCCAAACCTACCCCAAACAAACAGGACATAACCAAACATAGCATTACACAAACTAACGTGCCGGAAACGCTTTTGGCGCCCTCCCCAGAGCCAAGCAGGATATGCTAGAGCACACTAGACCGCAGAATTCCACCATTTATCAGTTTTCAGAATGAAAGTTAAAGCTACCATAACCGAATTTAACCAAAACCAACCTAGCAGAACGTAGCCTGATACAACATAACGTGCAGCGACCACTATTGCTGGCCTCCACAGTGGCAAGTAGAACACGCTAGAGGAGAGTGGGACGCAGGTGTCCACAAGATCGCAATGTATATCGGGAAAGCCATTGCAACCCTATACCAACACAAACCGACACAACATACCCGAACGTATCCTAGCTCAACCTAACGTGCCGAGACCGCTGTTACTGCACTCCCGAGGGCATAGCAGGGTATACTAGAGCTCAGTAGAGGGCAGAAATCCACTGAATAGCAATATATATCACAGAAGTTAAAGATATCCTGACAAAGCATATCCTAACCCAACCCAACCGAACGCAACCTGGCTCAACACAATGAACCGAGACCACTATCGATGGAATTCCCAGAGCCAAGCTGATAATATTGGAGCACAGCAGGGCGCACTGATCCACCTAATAGCGGTCAATAACGCTAAAGTCAAAGTTATCCTCTCCTAACCTATCCAATCGTAACATAACCAAACGTAGCCTAACGAAAACTAGCGTTCCAAGCAGAATACGTTTGTCGAGAGTAGGACGCAGAAATCCATAGAATTGAAGTGTATATCGGGAGAGTGATAGCCGCCCAAACCTAACCCAAACCAACGGACTATAACCAACCATAGACTAACACATCCTCACGCGCCGAGACCGCCATTGCTGCCTTCAGAGTGTCAAGCAGGACGCACTAGAACACAGTGGAGCGCAGAAGTCCAACGAATATCCGTGTAGAGCACAATAGTTAAAGCCAACTTAACTAAATATATCGTAACACAACCCAACCTATCGTAAGCAGGCTACGCATAACGTGCAGAGACCACTATATCTGGATTCCATTGAGCCAAGCAAAAAGAATTAGAGCAGTGTAGGGCGCAGAAACCCATTTAATAACAGACCATAGCGCTAAAGTCAAAACTATACTCCGCTGACCTAACCAAACGTAACATAACCAAACGTATCCCATTTCAACCTAACGAGCTGCGACCGCTATTGCTGGCCTCCACAGAGCCGAGCAGCGAACATTAGTGGAGAGTAGGACGCAGAAATCCGTAGAATCGTAGTGTATGTCAGAAAAATCATAGCAAACCAAACCTAACACAGAGCAACAGAAAATAGCCAAACATAGCCAGGCGCAACCTAACTTGCCGGGACCGCTATTGCTGCCTTCGCCAGACCCAAGCAGGACATACTAGAGCACAGTAGAGCGCAGAAATTCACAGAATAGCTGTATACAGCACAAGAGACAAATCTATCCTTACCAAACGTAGACAAACCAAACCCAACCGAACGTAGCATGACCAGCCCTAACGTGCCGCGACCACCCCTGCTGGGCCTGCCAGAGCCAAGCTGAAAGCATTAGAGCACTGCATGGCGCAGAAGCACATCTAATACCAGACTATCGCACTAAAGTCAGAGCAATACCCTCAAAACCTAACCAAACGTAATATAACAAGGCGTAACATAGCTAAACCTAACGTGCCGATACCGCTACTGTTGCCCTCCCCAGAGCCAAGCAGGACGTACAAGAGGACAGTAGAGCGCAGTGATCCATCTAATAGCTGTGTAGAGCACAAAAGTAGAAGCTATCCTGACCTACCATTGCCTAACCCAACCTAACCGAACGTAACATGACACAGCTTAACCAGCCGAGACCACTGTCGCTGGTCTTCCCAGGGCCAAGCTGAAAATATTGAAGCATTATGAGGAGCAGAAATCCACCTAATAGCAGACTATGGCACTAGAGTCAATGAAATCCTCTTCTAACATAACCAACTGTAGCACAACCAATCGTAACCTAACTCAACCTAATGTGCGGAGACCGCTATTGTCGCCGTCCTCAGAGCCATGCTGGACATACTAAAGCACAGCAGAGCGCAGAAATCCACCGAATAGTAGCGTACAGCACAAAAGTTAGCGCTACCCTAACCAAACTTATCCTGTCCCAACCCAACCGAACTTAACCTGACAAAATGTAACGTACCGAGAACACTATTGCTGGCCTTCCAGGGCCAGGTTGAAAGCATTTAGGCACTGCAGGGAGCAGAAATCCTCCTAATAGCAGACTATAGCACTAACGTCCTAGGTGTTCTCTCTTAACCTAGCCAAACGTAATCTAACTAAACATAACATGCCGCGACCACTATCGCTGACCTCCCCAGAGTCAAGCGGAACACGTTAGTGGAGAGTCGAACGCAGAAATCCATATAATCGCAGTGTATATGGGAAAAGCCAAAGCTACCCTAACGTAACCCAAGCCAACAGAACATAACCAAACGTAGCATAAATAAACATATCGTGCCGAGACCGCTATTGCTGCCCTCCGCAGAGCCAAGCAGGACGTCATAGAGGGCAGTAGAGCGCAGAAATCTTCCGACTAGCAGTGTACATCGCAAAAGCTAAAGCTAACCTAGCCAAAACTGTCCTAAACCAACGTAGCCGAACGTAAACTGAGTCAACATAACGTGCCGAGACCACTGTTTCTGGCCTTCCCAGAGCATGGCTGAAAACATTAAACCACTGTACGGAGCAGAAATTTACCTAATGGCAGATGATGGCACTAAAGGCAAATCTATCCTCACCTGACCGATCCAATGGTAACATAACCCAACGTGACCTAAGTTAACCCAACGTGTCGCGGCAACTATTGCTGTCCTCCACAGAGCGAAACAGAACACATTAGTGGAGAGTGCAACGCAGAGATCCGTAGAACCGCAGTGTATATCAGAAAAGACAAAGTTACCCGAACCTAACCCAAACGAACAGAACATAGGCAAACATATCCTATCTCAACCTAACGAGCAGAGACAAATACCTCTGCCACCCCAGAGACAAGCAGGACAAACTAGTGCACAATAGAGCGCAGGAATCCACCGAAGAACAACGTAAAGCGCAAAAGTTAAATCAATCCTGACCAAACATTGCCTAACCCAACCTAACCGAACGTAACCTGACTAAACGTAAGGTGCCGAGACCACTGTTGCTGGCCTTCCCAGAGTCAACTTGAAAATACTAAATCGCTGTAGGGAGCAGGAATCCACCTGATAACATACTATGGCACCAAAGTTAAAGCTCTCCTCTCGTAACCTAACCATACGTAACACAACCAAACGTATGCAAACACAACCTAACGTGTAGTGACCGCTAGTGCTGGCCTACCCAGAGTCAAACGGAACACATTAGTGGAAAGTGAAGCGCAGAAATCCATATAATCGCAGTGTATACCAGAAAAGTCAAACCTACCCAAGCCTAACCCAAACCAACGGAACATAGCCAAACTTGGCCTGACACAACCTAAAGTGCCGTGACCGCTATTGCTGCCCTCCTCATAGTCATGCACGACATACTAGAGCGCAGTAAACCGCAGAAATCCACGGAATAGCAGCCTGAAGCATAAAAGTCAAAGATATCCTACCCAAACCTAACCAAACGTATCACAACCGAACGTAACCGAACACATACTAACGCACCGCGAAAACAATTTCTGGCCTCCCCAGAGCAAAGTTAAGAATATGAGATTGCTGTAGAGCTTGGAATTCCACCGAATAGTTGTGCACAGCGCTAAAGCCTAAGCCATAATTGCATAACCTAACCAAACATATCATAACCAGCCGCAAGCTAACCAAACCTAAGGCGCCGGGACCACTATTGGTGGCCTCCACGGAGACGAATAGGCCATAATAGGGCACAGGGGAGCGCAGAAATACACCGAATAGCAGTGTATAGCACATAAGTTAATGCCGACGTTACCTAGCCTAGCAAATCGTAACATAACCAAACGTAACATAACTCAAAATAACTTGCCGCGACCACAATTGCTGGTCTGCCCATAGGCTAGCTGTGTATTGGAGAGTACAGTAGGGCGCAGACTTTCACCGAACCACAGTGTATAACACGAATGTCAAGGCTATCCAAACCGAACGCATCGCAACCTAACCCGACCGAGCGTATCCTAACACGACTTATCGTGCCGCGACCACTATTGCTGGCCTCCCGAGAGTCGAGCAGAGCATAGTATACCGCCGTGGAGCGCAGAAATACACCGAAGAGCAGTGTATAGCACAAAAGTCTATGCTATCCTGTCCTAACCACACCAAACGTAACAAAACCAAGCGCAACCTAACACAAACATCCGTGCCGAGACCAATACCGCTGTCCTTCCCGTAGCCAAGCAGAATATACTAGAGCACAGTAGAGCGCAGAAAGCCACCAAGCAGCAATATTTAGCGCAGTGGTTGAAGATATCCTAACCTAAACAGGCGCAACCTAACCTAACCAAACGTACAATAGTTAAACCTAACACGCCGAGACCACTATTATTAACCCCTCCAGTGCCAAGCAGGATGTACTAGGGTAGAGCGCAAAAATCCACCGAATAGCAGTGTACAGCGCAAGAGTCAAAGCTCTCATATCCTAAGATAACCACACCTTGCACCACCATATGTGGCATAACAAAACCTAGTGTGCCGCGACCACTACTGCTGGCTTCCCCTGAGCCGCTCAGAACACACTAGAATACAGTGGACCGCAGATATCCGCCGCATTGGAGTGCAAAGTTTAAAAGTGAAAGATTAACCAACCTAACCTTGCCTAACCTAACACTACCAAACGTAACCAGTCTAAACCTAACGTGCCTATCCCACTATTGCCGGCCTCCCATTCGCCAAGCAGGGCATATTAGTGTAGAGTGGATCTCAGAGGTCCATAGGAAGGCAGTGTATGCTACAAGAGTGAAATACATCCCAACCAATACCATCAAACCAAACCTAACCAAGCATAACCTAGCCCAACTTAACGAGCCGCGGCCACTGTTTCTGGTATTCCCAGAGCAAAGCAGGGAATATTAGATTACAGTAGAGCGCAGGAGTCTTCTGAATTGCAGCGTACAACACAAAAGTCAATGCTACACCCTGCTAACCTAATCAGGCATAAAATATGCAAACGTAACCTAACTCAACCTAATGTGCCTAGACCACTAGTCCTGACCTCGACGGAGCAAAGCAGAATATACCAGATCACAGGAGAGGGCAGAAATCCGCCGCAATGATGTGTAAGGCACAAAAGTCAAAGGTAGCCTAATCTTACCTGACAACGCCTCACCTAGCCAAACGAAGGCTAACTCAACCTATCGTGTCGAGAACACAACTGCTGGCATCCCCAGCACGAATCAAAGCATATTAATGTCCAATAGAGTGCAGAAATCCAACGAATAGCAGTTTATAGCGCAAAAGCCAAACCTATCATCTCCTAAACCACCACAGACGTAACGTAACCAATACTGACGTGTGACGACAGCTATTGCTCGCCTCACGTAAGATAAGCATCGTATAGCAGAGCAACGTAGAGCGCTGGAATCGTCCCAATAGCAGTGTAAAGCACAAAAGTCAAAGCTATCTCAACCAAGCCTAACCAAACCTAGCCTATCCAAAGGTAACAAAACTCAACCTAACGCGCCGAGAGCACTATTCCTGGCGCCCACGAAGACTAGCAGGGCGTGATAGCGCAGAGAAGATGACAGAAGCCCATAGGTTAGTAGTTTGTAGCACAATAGTCGTAGATACCCTAACGTAACACAACGTTACCTAACATGGCCAAGCGTAATGACCCATGCTAACTTGAGGCGACCACTACTGCTGGCCTCCCGATAGTCGAGCAGAGCGCAGTAGTGCAATTTAGAGCGTAGAAATCCATCGAATAGCGGAGTACATCACGAAAGTCGAGGCCACCCTCTCCTAACATAGCCAAACGTAACATTACCAAACGTACCCTAACGAAACCAAACGGGACATGGCCACTAATGCTGGCATCCCCAGAGCCAAGCAGAATATACTGGAGCACAGTAGAACACAGGAGTCCGTATTATATCCGCGTAGAGCACATATGTCAAGGCTGCACTAGCCAAATGTAACCTACCCAAACGTAACCTATCCCAAGATAACGCGCCGCGATTGGTTTTTGCTGGCCTGCACAGTGTGAAGCAGAAAAGTCGAAGCCACCTAAACCCAACATGAGCAAACTTAATCCAACCAAACGTATACTTTCTCAACCTTTCGCGCCGAGATCATAATTACTGGCTTCCCCAGAGCCAAGCAGAACATACTAGAGCACAGTAGAGCGCAGAAATTCAACATATAGCAGTGTATAGCACAAAAGTCAAAGCTACCATGCCGAACACAAGCTAACATAGCACAACCTAACCTAACCTAACATAACTAACGTGCCTTGACCACCATTGCTGGCCACCCCAGAGTCGAGCAGGATATTGTACAGCAGAGCAGAGCGCAGAAAGCTACCAAATAGTAACTTACAGCACAAAAGTCAACGATACCCTGACGTAACCAGGACTAACCTATCCTAACCAAGCGTAGAATAACTGAAACTAACCTGCCGCGACGACTATTGTTGGTTACCCCAGAGCGAAGCAGAACAAACTAGAGCACAGTGGAGCGCGGTAGTACACGGCACTAGTCAAATATATCCTAACCTAACATCTCCTAACGTAGCCAAGCCAAGCGTAGCATAGCTCAACATAATGTGCCGAGAATTATACCGCTGGCCTCCCCAGAGACAAGCTAGGCACATTAGAGCAATGCAGAGCGCAGAATTCCTCCGAATAGCGGTGTATAGCACTGTAGTCAGAGCTATCGCATCCTAACCTAACCATTCATAGGATAAGCAGGCGTAAAGTAACACAAGCTGACGTGCCACGAAAGCCATTGCTGGCCACACTAGAGCTAAGCAGGGTATAGCAGAGGAACGTAGATCTCTGAAATCGCCCGAAAAGCAGTGTATAGCAAAAAAGTAAGAAACATCCTAACCTAATCTGACGGGACACAAAATAATCAAAACGTAACCAAACCAAGCCTAACGTTCCTAGCCCACAACTGCCGGCCCTCCACCGTCAAGCATGGTACATTAGTAGAGGACATAGCTCAGTGTTCCATAGAGTGGCAGTGTATAACACGAAGGTCAAAGATATCCTAACCTAGCATAAACATACCTAACGTAGGCGGACGTATCGTAATCCAACGTTACGTGCGGCAACAATTACTGCTGGACTCCCGAAGGTCGAGCATACTATAGTGGTGAAATGTAGAGCGCAGCGTTCTACCGAATAGCACTGTACAGCACAAAAGTCATAGCCATACTATCCAAACATAGCCAAACATAACTTAGCCAAGCGCAACCGAACACAGACTAACGTGCCGAGAACAATGCTGCTAGCATCCCCATAGTAAAGCAGAATGTACCAGAGCACAGCAGGGCGTAGGAATCCTCCGAATAGCGATGTATAGCACAGAAGTCAAACATATCTTAACCAAACCCAAGCGAACCAAGCGTAACGGAAAGTAACATAAATCAACCTAACGCGGGCGGCCAACATTTCTGGCCTCGCTAGATCAAAGCAGGGCATATTAGATTACAGCAGTGTGCAAAATCCCGCCGAACAGCAGCCTTCAGCGCAAAAGTCAAAGCTATGCTAGCATAACCTACACAAACGTAACATAACCAAACGTAACCTAACTCAACGTAACGTGTCTAGACCAATATTCCTGACTACCCCAGAGTCAAGCAGAATATACTAGAACACAGTGGAGTTCAGAAAACCGCCGAATTGCTGCGTAAAGCACAAAAGTCAAGGATATCCTAACCAAACCTGTCCTAACCTAACCTAACAAAATGTGGCCAAACTGGGCATAACGCGCCGAGACCACTATTGCTGGATTTCCCGGGGACAATCTGAACATATTAGAGCACACTAGAGCGTAGAAGACCATCAAATGGCAGTGTATGGCGCAAAAATCAAAGGTACCCTATCCTACCCCAACCAAACGTAACATAACCGAACGTAGCCTATCTCAATCTAACTTGCCGAGACCACTATTTCTGGCCTCCCCTGAGCCAAGCAGAATATACTAGAGCACAGTGTAGCGCAGTAATAGACGGCATTGCAGTGTATACGACAGAAGTGGCAGATATCCTAACCTAACCTGTCCTAACCTCACATAACCGAACGTAGCATAATTCAACATATGGTGCCGAGACTACAATTACTGACCTTCCCAGAGACAAGCAGAACATATTAGGGCAATGTATAGCGAAGAAATCCACCGAAAAACAGTGTATACCTCGTAAGTCAGGGACACCCAAACCTCACCCAGACTAACACAACGTAACCAAACTTAGCCTAACTAAACCTAACGTGCGAAGATCACTATTACTGGCCTCCCTGGAAGCGAACAGTGTATAGTAGAGCACAGTAGGGGGCAGAAATCCACCGAATAGCAGTGTACAGCAGAAAAGTCAAAGCCACACTGACAAAACCAGGCCTAACCTAACCTAACCAAACGTAGAATAACTGAACCTAACCAGCCGAGGCATCTATTGCTGACCTTCCCAGAGTCAGGCAGAACATACTAGATCCCAGTAGAGCGCAGAAATCCACCGAAGAGCAAACTACAGCACGTAAGTCTAAGCTACACAATCCTGTCGCAACAAAACGTAACATAACGGAGCGCAACCTAACACCGCCTATCGTGCCACGCCCGAAATATCTGGCCACCCCAGAGAAAAGCACGGGCTTGTAGAACAAGGCAGGGCGCAGATATCGACCGAATAGCAGTGTATGGCACATAAGTGGAAGCAACCCTAACTAGACCTTACCTAACTTAGCCATGTCAAATGTAACATTACCCAACCTAACGTGCGGAGACCTCCATTACTAGGCTCCCCAGAGCCAAGCAGAACGCATGAGAGCACAGTAGACCGCAGAATCAGGCAGAACATACTAGATCCCAGTAGAGCGCAGAAATCCACCGAAGAGCAAAGTACAGCACGTAAGTCTAAGCTACACCATCCTGTCGCAACAAAACGTAACATAACGGAGCGCAACCTAACACCGCCTATCGTGCCACGTCCGAAATATCTGGCCACCCCAGAGAAAAGCACGGGCTTGTAGAACAAGGCAGGGCGCAGATATCGACCGAATAGCAGTGTATGGCACATAAGTGGAAGCAACCCTAACTAGACCTTACCTAACTTAGCCATGTCAAATGTAACATTACCCAACCTAACGTGCGGAGACCTCCATTACTAGGCTCCCCAGAGCCAAGCAGAACGCATGAGAGCACAGTAGACCGCAGAAATTGACCGCATAGCATTGTGTAGCACAAAGGTCAAAGCTATAATTTCAAACGTCACCAAACATAGCGCCATCAAGCGTAACATGACTCATCCTGACGTGCCGAGACCACAGTTACTGCCCCCCAGAGCCAGGCGGTGAATGCTAGAGCACAGTAAAGCGCAGTAATACACCGCATTGCAGTGCATATAGCAAAAGTGGTACATACCCTTACCTAACCTGTTCTAAATTCACATAAGCGAACGTAGCCTAACCCAACAAGAGGTGCCGAGGCTACTATAACTGGCCTCCACAGAGCCAAGCAGACCATATGAGTGGAATGCGTAACGCAGGAATCAACCCAGTAGCGCTGTATAGCTCAAAAGTCAAGGCGACCCTGTCCCAACTTAGCCAAACGTAACATAAGCATACCTAATCAATCTCAAACTAACGTGCATAGACGACTATTACTGGCCTGCCCAGAGCCATCTAGGACATACTAGGACACAGCAGAGCGCTGAAACACACCGAAAAACAGTGTATACTACTTAAGTCACAGTTACCCACACCCAGCCGAGACAAACATAACCTAACCAAACGTAGCCTAACTCAACCTAACGTTTCGAGCCCACTATTACTGTCCTCCCTAGGGTCGGGCAGATTAGATTAGGTCACAGTAGAGCGCAGAAATCCAGCAAATAGCAGTGTTTACCGCGAAAGTCAAAGCTACCCATACCTAACCCAAACCTGCGTAACGCAACCAAACGTAGCCTAACTTAGCCGAACGAGCCGGGACCACCGTTACTGGCCTCCACATAGACGAGCAGAGCATAGTAGAGCAATGTAGGGAGCAGAAATTCATCGAATAGCAGTGTATAGCACAAAAGTAAAAGCTATTCTATCCTATCCAAACCAAACGTAACACAACCAAACATAGCCTAACTCAACATAACGGGCTGAGACTACTATTGCTGGCACCCCCAGAACAAGCAGAGTATATTATATCGCAGAAGAGCGCAGAAATCCAAAGAATAGTAGTGTAGAGCACAAAAGTCAAAGCTGTTCTCTCCTTACCTAGTCAATCGTAACGCATCCAGACGTAACATAACTCAAAGTAACGTGCCGCGACCACTACGGCTGGACGCCCCAAATTCGAGCAGGGTGCAGTAGAGCAGAGTAGAGCGGAGAATTCCCCCTAATAGTAGCTTATATCAGGAGGGTCAAAGTTATACTAAAATAACACAACGCCACCTAACGAAACCAATCGTACCATAACTCAAACGAGCGTGCCGCGACCGCCATTGCTGGACTCCCAAGAGTCGAACAGAATATAGTAGACAAATGTATAGCGCACAAATGCGCCGAAGTGCAGTGTATAGCACAAAAGTCTAAGCGATACCATCCCAACCTAACCAAACGTGGCATAACCAGACGAAGCATACCTCGTAACGTGCCGAGGGCACTTCTGCTGGCCTGCCCAGAGCCAAGCTGAAAGCATTAGAGCACTGTAGAGCGCTGAAATCCAGTCAGTTGCAGCCCATAACACTAAATTCAAAACTATCCTCCCCTAGCATAGCAAACCGCAGCATAACCGAACGTCACATAGCTCAACCTAACGTGCCGCGACCACTAATGCTTACCTCCCAAGAGCCCAGCAGAACACCTTGTGGGAGAGTAGAAAGCAGGAATCCACAAAATCGCAGTGTACATTAGAAAAGTAAATGATACCCATACCTAACCCAAACAAACGGAACACACCCAAACATAGCATAGCTCAACCTATCGTGCCGTGACCGCCATTGCTGCACTCCCCAGAGCCAAGGAGGACATATTAGAGCACAGTACATCGCAGAAATCCACCGGATATCAGTGTACAGTACAAAAGTTAAAGCTATCGTGATCAAACTTATCCTAACCCAAACTAACCGAACGTAACCTGACTCAACGTAACGTGCAGAGACCACTATTGCTGGCCTTCCTGTTTCCAAGCTGAAAATATAAGAGGTAAGTTGGGCGCAGAAGTCCACCTAATAGCAGACGATATCACTCAAGTCAAAGCTACCCTCTCCTAACCTAACCAATCGTAACATAGTCAAACGTACTCTGGCTAAACCTATCGTGCCGAGACCACTGTTACCGGCATTCCCTGCGCAAAGCATAACATACTAGAGCACAATAGAGCACAGAAATCCGCCGAATAGCAGCGTATACCACGTGTGTCAAATCTATCCAATCCTAACCCAAACAAATATAACGTAACCTATCTCGCCGCGGCCACTAGTTCAAGCATTCCGTGTTCAAAGCAGGAAATATTATATCCGAGTAAAGCGCAGAAATCCACCGAATAGCAGTGTACAGTGCAAAAATCTAAGTTACCCTATCATGACCTTACCAAGCGTAACCTAAGCGAACGCGGCTTAACGAAACCTAACATGCCGGGACCACTGTTGCTGACCTCCCCGTCGCAAAGTAGAGAATATTAGAGCACAGTAGCGCGCAGAAATCCACCGCATAGCAGTGTGTATCACAGAAGTCAAAGCTATCCTATCCTAACCTTAGCAGACGTGACTTACCGAGCATAACCAGACGGTTACAATCCAAACGTGCCGAGACGACTACTGATGCTCTCCTCAGCGCCAAGCAGTACATATTGCAGGAGAGTAGAGTGCAGTAGTCCATAGAATCGCAATGCATAGCACAACAGTTGAAGCTACCCAATCCTGACATAGCCAAGCGTAACAGGACTGAACGTAGCTCATCTAAATCTAACGCGCTGTGTCTGCAATTGCATGCCTCCCCGAAGGCAAGCAGAGTATGCTAGAGCACCGTAGAGGGCAGTAGTCCACCGCAATGCGGCACGCAGCACAAAAGTCAAATATATCCTAACATAACTTACCCTAACCTAACCAAAGAACGCAACATGACTCAGAAAAGCGCGCAGAGACCACTACTGCTAGCCTCCCCCAGAGCCAAGCAGAATGTGCTAGACGTCATTAGAGGGCATTAATCCACCTCATTGCAGAGTATAGCACAAGGGTGGAAGATCACCGTGCCCAACCTTTCCTAAGCTAACCCAACCGAAGGTAGCATAGCTCATCATAAGGGGACGAGACCAGTATTGCTGTCCTCCGCAGAACAGATCAGGGCATATTAGAGCATGAGGAGCGCAGAAATCCAGCGAAAGTCTGTCCATAGCACAAAAGTCAAAGCTTCCCTTTCCTAATCTAGCCAAACGTAACATAACCGTACGCAACCTTCCTCAACCTTTCGAGCCGAGACCGCTATTGCTCGCGTGCCCAGAGCCGAGCTGAAGATACTAAAACAGGATAGAGCGTAGAAATCCGCCGAGAAAGGGCGTATACCACACAAGTCAAAGCTATGCTAACGAAACCTATCCTAACCTAGAAAATGATGGCGTAACCAAGCTCAGCCAAGCGTGCCGAGACCTACATTTCTGGCCTCCCCAGTGCCAAGCAGAGCTCATTAGAGCAATTTAGAGCTACCCCATCCTAACATAGCCAGTCGTAACGTAAGTAAACGTTACGTAGCTCTACATAACGTGCCGAGACCACCATTGCTGCCCTCGTCGGAGACGATCAGAACATACTAGAGCACAGTAGATCGGAGAAATCTGCCGAATTGCAGTGCAGAGCACAAACGTAAAAGCTATCCCAACCAAGGTTAGCCTAACTTAATCTAACCGCGCTTAACCTAACACAACGTAACCTGCAGATACCGCCATTGCTGGCTTTACCAGTGCCAAGCTGAACATACTAGAGCACTGCAGATCGCCGTAGTCCACCGAATAGCAGCGTATAGCACAAAAGTCAAAGCAATCTCTTCCTAACATAGCCAATCGTAATATCACCAAACGCAGCCTGACACAACCTAGAGTGCCGCAACCACGATTGCTGGCATCCACAGAGCCAAGCAGAACATACTAGTGGATAGCAGAACGCAGAAATCCATGGAACCGCGGTGTGTATCAGAAACGTCAAAGGTACCCAAGCGTAACCCAAACCAACAGGACCTAGCCGAACATAGCATAACTCAATATTACTTTCCGCGACCACTATTGCTGGACACTCCACGGCGAAGCAGAATGTACTAGGGACAGTAGAGCGTAGAAATCCGCCGAATAGCAGTGCGTAGCACAAACTTCGGAGGCATTCTTACCAAACATGTCCTACCCTAACCAAACCAAGCGCATCCTATCTCAACCAAACGTGCAACCACCTCTATTGCTGGCCACCACAGAGCGAAGCAGAACACATTAGAGCACAGTAGAGAGCAGAACTCTACCATACAGTAGTGTATAGCACAAAAGTCAGAGCTATACTGTACTTTCCTGACCAAAGATTGCGTAACAAGCTTAATATAACACATCTTGATGTGCCGAGACCGCAATTGCTGCCATCCCCATAGCTAAGTAGAAAATTCTAGAGGTGGGTAGAGAGCAGAAATCCATATAATCGCAGTGCAAAGCGCAATAGTCGATATTACCCTTTACAAACTTAACCACGCATAACACAATCGAACGTAACTTAACTCAATCTAACGTGCCGAGAACACTATTGCTACTCTCCACAGAGCCAAGCAGAATATACCAAAGCACAGTACAGCGCAGTAATCCACAGGATTTCTTTGTATAGCACAAGAGTGGAAGTTATTCTAACACAACATATCCTAACATAGCACAACTGAACGTAGCCTAACTCAACATAAGTTGCCGAGACTGGTATTGCTGTCCTCTCCATGGCCAAGCAGAGCTAACTAGAACACAGTAGATCGCAGAAATACACAGAACGACAGTGTACACCGCGTAAGTCAGAGCTATCCAGACCAAACCCAGACTAACATAGTCTAACCGAACATAGCCTAACTCAACCTATCGTGCCCAGATCACTATCACTGGACTCCCAGTACGCGATCAGGGTATAGCAGAGCAATGAAGATTGCAGAAATCAACCGTATAGCAGTGTACAGCACAAAAGTCATAGCTATTCTATCCTAACATATCCAAACGTGTCGTAATCAAATGTAACTTAACTAAGCACATCTCGCCACGAACACAAGTGCTGTCCACCTGAGGGTCGAGTAGATTATAGTAGAGCAATGTAGAGCGCAGGAACCACCCGGCAGCAGTGTATACCACAAAGGACGAACCTATCATCTCCTAACCTGACCACACCTAACATACCCATACGTAACGTAACGCATCCTCCGGTGCCGCGACCGCTACTGCTGGACTTACAAGTGCCAAGCAGAGTATAGGAGAGCAGTGTAGTACGCTAATATCGTCCGACAGGCAGTGTACAGAACAAAAGTCAATGATACCCTATCCTAACACAACAAAACGAAACGTAACCAGACGCAACCTACCTTAACCTAACGTACCGAGACCAACACTGCAGGCCTCCTCATAGCCAAGCAGAATATACTACAGCACTGTAGAGCGCAGAAAGCACCCGACTAGCGATGTACAGCATAAAAGTGAAAGGGATCCTGTTCAAAATTGACATAACCTGACCTAGCCAACGTTACCTATTACAACCAAACGGGCCACGACCACTACTGTTGGCCTCCCCAGAGACAAGCAGGTTCTAGTAGAGCAACACCGGCCGCAGATATGGACCGAATAGCAGTGTATAGCACAAAAGACAAAACCATCCCAACCAATCCTAATCAAGCCTAACCTAACGAAACGGAACCTAACTCAACCAGACGTGCCAGGACAACAATTGCTGGCATCACCACAGACAAGCAGGGGCTAGTAGAGCAATGCAGTGCGCAGATATTGTCCGAATAGCAGTGTATGGCACAAAAGTTACAGGTATCGTGTCATAACCTGACAAAGCGTAACATAACCAAGCGAACGTAACTCAATCTAACGTGCCTACACCACTATTTACGACCTGCTCAGCGAAAAGTAGAACATATTAGAGCACTACAGAGAGCAGAATTCCACCCAATAGCAGTGTAGAGCGCAAAAGCTTAGGCCAACCCCTCCTAACCCAACAAATCGTAACAGAGTCACACGTAAGATAGCTCAATATAACGTTCCGCGAACACAATTGCTGGCCTCCCAGATTCGAGCAGGGTATAGTAGAGCACAATATAGCGCAGCATTCCACCGAAAAACAGCTTATGACAAGAAAGTCGAAGCCATCCAAACCTAACCCAAACAAACATAACGTAACCAAACGTAGCGTAACTAAAACTGACGTGCCGAGACCACAACCGCTGGCCTCCATATAGACGAGCAGAGTATAGTAGAGCAATGTGCAGCGCAGAAATCCACCGGACAGCAGTGTGTAGCACAAAAGTCAACGCTATTCTATCCCAGCCTAACAAAACGTAACATAACCGAAAGTAGCCTATCTCAACATAGCGTGCTAAAGCCACTATGGCAGAACTCCTCAGAGCCAAGTAGAGCATATAATAGCAATGTAGTGCGCCGACATCCAGCAAAAAGCAGCGTATAGCATAAAAGTGAAATATATCGTATCCTAACCTATACAAACGTAATACACCCAAACGCAGCATAGCCTAACATAAAGTGCCGAGACCACTATCACTGGCCTCCCCAGAGCAAAGCAGTACATATTAGAGCACAGTAGGTCGCAGAAATCGACCGAAAAGCAGTATATGCAGCCAAAGTTTAGTCCATCATTCCCTAACCTAACAAACTATAACAAAGGCGAATGAATCACAAATCAAAGTAACGTGCCGCGGCCGATACTGTTGGCCTCCGCAGATTCGTGCAGAGGATAGTAGAGCTCTGCAGAGGGCAGAAATCCTCCGTATAACAGTTTATAATTCGAAAGCCAAAGCTATTCATGCCCAACACGTACGAATGTAAACTAACCAACCGTAGCCTAACTCAACCTAGCGTGCCGAGGAGAGTATTGCAGGAAGCCCAGAGTCAAGCAGAGCATATTAGTGTACACTAGAGCGCAGAAACCCATAGAATGTCAGTGTATAGCATAAAAGTCGAAGACATAATCCCCAATCCTGACCAAACGTGACATGTCTGGACGTAACGTAGCCGCTCTGTGGTGCCACGACCACCATTGCTGGGCTCACGATAGTCAAGCAGGGTACAGGAGATCAATGTAGAACGCCGAAATCGAACGAACAGAAGTGTATACCGGAAAAGCCAAAGCTATCTCAACCAAACATAACCGAACCCTGCCTAACCAAGCGTAACAGGACACAACCTCACTTGCCGCGACCACTACACTTGGCGCCACAGCCACAAGCACAGTGTGATACGGAAGAGTAGAGCGCAAATACCCATAGACCAGCAGTGTGTAGCACAAAAGTCGAAGCTACCCTGTCCTAACTTAGCAAAACGTAACATATCCGAACGTAACATATCTCAGACTAACGTGCCGAGGACACTATTGCTCGCCTCTACAGAGACGAGTAAAACGTATTATTGGAGAGTACAGCGCAAAAATGCATAAGAACGCAGTGTATAGTAGATAGGTGAAAGCTAACCAAACCTAATCCATGCAAACATAACACAACCAAACGTAACATTACACAACATAACGTGACGCGTACACTACTGCTGGCCTGCCCACAGCCATTCGGAATACACTAGAGGGCAGCAGTGCGCAGAAATACACCGACTATCAATGTATGGCACGAAAGTCAAAGCCATCCCAACCGAAGTATACCTGGCCTATCCTAACCGAATGCAACGTAACTCAACACTACGCGCCGAGACCACTGTTGTTAGCATTGCCAGGTCAAAGCGGAATATAACAGATCAAGATAGAACGCAGAAATCCAACGAATAGCAGTGTATAGCACGAAAGACGAAGCTATACTTACCGAAATTAGCACAACCTAACCCAACCAAACACTTGTATAGCCACAGTCTGCTATAAGCAGGATTTCTGCACCATTAAGTGCTCTAATATCTTCAGCTTTGCTGCGGGAATGCCAGCGAAAGTGGCCTCGACACGTCATGTTGAGCCAGTTTATGTTCGGCTAGGTTGGGTTAGGCCATGTTCGGCCAGGATAGGATTAACTTTTGTGCTGTACACTGCTACTCGTAAGATTTCAGCGCCCCACTGTGCTCTAGTATGTCCTGCCTGCCTCCGGCGATGGCTGCAATAGCGGTATCGGCGCTTTAGTATTATTTATGCTACGTTCTGTTATGTTCTGTTCGTATGGGTTACGTTTAGGTAGCTTTGACTTTTCTGATATACACTGCGATAATATGTATTCCGCGTTCTACTCTCCACTAGCGTGTTCCACTCGACTCTGCGTAGGCCAGAAACAGTGGCCGCAGCACGTTATGTTGTGTTGGGTTACGTTCGGTTATGCTATGGTTAGATATGTTAGGAGAGGATTGCTTTGACTAGTTTGCTATAGCCTGCTGCTAGGTGGATTCATCCGCCCTACAGTGCTCTGATATTTTCAGCTTGGCTCTGGGAATGCCAGCAACAGTGGCATCGGTACGTTATATTGTGCCATGTCACGTTCGGTTAGGTGGGTTTGGCTGAGTTTCTTCAGGGTAGCTTCATCTTTTGTGCTGTACACTGATATTCGTTGGATTTCTGCGCTCTACTGTGCTCTAGTATGACCTGCTCGAGTCTGGAGGGGGCAGCAAAGGCGGACTCTGCATGTTATTTTCAGTTACGCTATGTCTGATTATGTTCTGTTGGTTTGGGTTAAGTCGAGTAGCTTCAACTTTTCTGATGTACACTGCGATTATATGGATGTAGGAGTTCTACTCTACATTAGTGCATTCTGCTTGGCTCTGGGGTGGCCAGCAATAGGGGTCGGGGCACGTCACCTTGAGTTATGTTACGATTGGCTATGTTAGAAGAGGGTAGCTTTGCCTTTAGTGCTATTGTCTGCTCATAGGTGAATTTCTGCGCCACACAGTGCTCGTATATATTCAGCTTGGCTATGGGAATGCCAGCAAGATTTGTCTCGGCACGTGCTGTTCTGTCACTTTACGCTCTGTTAGGTTGGGTTTCGCAAAATTTGGTTATGATAGCTTAAACTTTTGTCCTGTACACAGCGATTCGGTGGGTTTCTGCACTCTACTGTCCTCTAATTCGTCCTGCTTGGCTCTGGGGAGGGCAGCAGTGGCTGGCACGGCATGTTAGGTTGCGTTAGGCTATGTTTGATTTTGTTCTGTTTGTTTGTGTTAGGTTTGGGTAACTCTGACTTTGCAGATATACACAGCGATTTTATGGATTTCTGCGTTCTGCTCTCCACGAATGTGCTCCGCTTGGCTCTGGGGAGGACAGCTATAGCGGTCGAGGCACGTTAGGTTGCGATAGGTTACGCTTCGTTATGTTATGGTTGGCTAGGTTCAGATTGGGTTGCTCTGACTTTAGTGATATAGTATGCTGTTAGTTGCATTTCTGCTCCCTACTGCGCCCTAATCTTTTAAGCTTGGCTCTGGGAATGCCAGCAATAGTGGCCTCGGCACGTTATGTTGTGCCAGGTTTCGTTCCCTAGGTTGGGTTAGGCTATGTTTGCTTATGATGGCGTTAACTTTTGTGGTGTACACTGCTATTCAGTGGAGTTCTGAGCTCTACTGTGCTCTATTAAGCCCTGCTTGGCTCTTGGGAGGGCAGCAATTGCGGTGTTGGCAAGTTAGATTTAGTTTTGCTGTGTCTGGTTGTGTTCCATATGTCTGAGTTAGGTTTGGGTAATTTTGACTTCCCTGACTTACTCTAGGATTATATGGTTCTCTGCGTCCTACACTCCACTAATGTGTTCTGCTTGGATCTGGGGAGGCCAGAAATAGCGGTCGCGGCAGGCTAGGCTCTGTTGGGCTACGTTCGGTTATGTTACGCATGGTAAGGTTAGGAGAGGGTAGCTTTGGCATAAGAGATATAGCCTGCTATTAGGTGGACTACTGCGCGCTGCAGGGCACTAATATTTTCAGCTTGGCTTTGTGAATGCCAGCATTAGTGGTCGCGGCACATTACGTTAAGTCAGGTTACGTCCGTTTCGGTTGGATTAGGCTAATTTTTGTCAGAGTAGCTCTAGCCTTTGTGCTGTACAATGCTATTCGGTGGACTCCTGTGCTCTACTGTTCTCTAGTATGTCATGCTTGGCTCTGGGGTGGAGGCAGCAATAGCGGTTTGGGGACGTTAGGTTGAGTTATGCTATGTTTAGCTATGTTCCGTTGGTCTGGGTTAGGTTTTGGTAGACACATCATTTCTGGTATACACTGCGATAGCTTCAACTTTTGTGCTGTACACTGCTCTTCGGCGAACATCTGCCGTCTACCCTAACATAACCTGACATCACCTAACCTAACCAACGTAGCATACCTCAGCGTAGCACTCCGAGACCCATATAGCTGGCCTCCCCTGAGACAAGCAGTACTAGAACAATGTACAGCACAGAAATCCGCCGAATTGCAGAGTACAGCACAAAAGTCAAAGCCACCATCTCCAAACCAAACCAAACGTGACACAACAAAACGTGACCTCGTGAGAGTAGTAGGGCATAGTAGAGTGCAGAAGTTCACCAAAATAACAGCTTACAGAACGAAAGCAGAGCTATCACTGACTTACATATCCAAACGTAGCACAACCTGGGGTAACATGATTCAACCTAACGTGGCGAGACCACTATTGCTGGCCTCCCCAAAGACAAGCAGATTATACTAGATAACGTTAGAGCGCAGGAATTCTAACCATCGCAATGTATCGCACAAATGTTTAAGATATCCAAACCTTACCTGTACCAACCTAAACTACCCAAACGAAGCCAGACCACACATAACGTGCCGAGACCTCAAATGCTGGCCTCTACAGAGCCAAGCAGAACATTGTAGAACACAGCAGAGCGCAGAAACCCACCGAACGGCAGTGTATCGCGCAAAAGACAAAGCTACCCTATCCTAACGTAACCAAACGTAACGTAACCAAGCGTAACGTATATCAAATTAACGTGCCGAGACCTCTAGTGCTGCCCTCCCCGGAGACAAGAGGGTTATATGAGAGGAGGGTAGAGCACAGAAATCTAAAGGATGTACACACTAGTGCACAGCAAAACGCAGCAATCCACCGAATATCCCTTTACACCGCAAATGTCAAGGCAAGACGCAATGTAGTGTATAACACAAAAGCCAAAGTATTCCAAACCATACTTGACCCAACCTAACTTTACCAAGCGTAGCCTTACTCAACATATCGTGACGAGACCATAATTGATGGACTCCCCGGAGCAATGCAGAGCATGCTGGAGCACTGTCGAGCACAGGAATCCACCGAATATCTGTGTACAGCACAAAGGTCAAAGATATCCTATCCTAACCTATCAGAACGTAACATAAGCAGGCGTAACGTGACCAGTGCTGACGTGCCACGACCGCTACTGCTGGCTTCATGAGAGCCAAGCAGAGTATAGCAGAGCCGCGTAGAACGCTGAAATAGTACGAATAGCAGTGTATAGCACAAAAGTCAGAGTTGTCCAAGAGATACCTCTCCAAGCCTAACATAACAAAGCTTAACGTAACTGAATCAAACGTGCCGGGAGCACTATTCTAGGCGTCCACAGAGTCAAGCAGAGAGTGATGGCGCACAGAAGAGCGGAGAAGTCCATAGAATGGCAGTATGTAGCACAAAAGTCAAAGATACACTAACCTAACACATCGGAATCTAACCCAGCCAAACGTAATCCGACTCGACCTATCCTGCCACGACCACTATCGCTGGCTACCCCAGAGACGACCAGAGTATAGTAGAGGACAGTTGATCGTGGAATGGCACGAAATAGCAATGTGTACCACAAAAGTATAGGATATCCTGACCTAACCGGGCCTAATCTGACCCAACCATACATAGAGTAACTAAACGTAACGTGCCGCGACCTCAATTGCTGGCCTCCACGGAGACAAGCAGAATATGGTAAGGCACATTAGAGCGTAGAAATCCACCGAATATCAGTGTATACCACGAATCTCCAAGCTTATATAACGTAACCAAATGAAGCCCAACGCAACTCAACGGACCACGACCGCAATTGCTGGCCTCCACAAAGTCGAGAAGAGCATAGTAGAGAAATGTAGAGGGCAGATATCCACAGAATAGCAGTGTATAGCACAAAAGTCAGAGATACCCTGTCCTAATCTAACAAAACGTAGCCTAACCAAACGTAACATAACTAAACCCAACGTGCCCAGGGCACTATTGCCGAACTCCCCATCACTAAGCAGGGCATATTAGAGGACACTAGAGCGCAGAAGTCTATAGGATGGCAGTGCATAGCACGAACGTCAAAGATATCCTTCCCTAACCCAAACAAACATAACCGAACCGAACGTAACATAACACTATATAACGTGACACGGCCACAATTTCTGGCAAACCCTGAGCAAAGCAGAGCATATTGGATCACAGTGGAGCGCAGAAATCCACCGAATAGCAGTGTAGAGCACAAATGTCATTGCTATCCCGGCCTATCCTGCCCAAACATGACAAGACAAAACGTAGCTCAACACGACCTAACGCGCCTAAATCAAATTGCCGACTTCTATAGAGCCAGCCAGAATATACCGGAGTACAGTTGAGCGCAGAAATCCTCCGCATTGGAGTGTAAAGCACAAAACTCAAACGTAACACGACCTAACCTGACCTGGCCTAACCTAACCAAACGTAATCTACCTCATCATAACGAGACGATAACACTGCTGCTGAGCCTCTCTGGGAAGAACTGAACATATTAGAGCACAGTGGAGTGCAGGAATACGCCGAGTAGCAGTGTACAGCGCAAAAGTCATAGCTTGCACCTCCTAAACTAGCCAATCGTGTGGTAACCAAACGTAACATAACCCAAGCTAATGTGACGCTACCGCTATTGCTGTCCTCCCCAGATCAGAGCAGAGCATATTAGATCACAGTATAGCGCGCAAATCCACCGAACCGCAGCGTACAGCACAAAAGTCGAAGCCATCCGCTCCAATCATAACCAATCGTAACATAAACGAACGCAACCTAACTTTACCTTACCGCCCTACACCACTATTGCTGACCTTCCAAGAGAAAAGCAGTTCATATATGAGGAGAGTAGAGCGCAGGAGTCCATGGAATCGCAGTGCATAGCACAATAGTCGAGGCCGCTCTGTCCTAACGTAACCAAACGTAACATAACCGAACGTTGCTTATCGCAACCTAACGGGCCGAGGCCACAGTTGCTTGCATCCCCAGAGCCAAGCAGGCTTACTAGAGCACATTAGAGCGCAGTAATCCACCGCATTGCAGTGTGCAGCGCAAAAGTCAAAGATATCCTAATCTAACCTGTCCTAACCTAACCTAATCTATCGCAGCATAGATAAGTGCAACGTGCCGAGAGTACTATTCCTGGAATCCCCAGAGACAAGCAGAGCATATTAGAGCAATGTAGAGCGCAGGAATTCGCCGATTACCGGTGTAAAGCACAAAAGCCAAAGCTATCCCCTCCTAACCTAACCAATCGTAACATTACCAAACGCAGCACAGAAAAATCTATCGTGCCACGACCACTATTGCTGGCCTCCACGGAGTAGACCGGAGTATAGAAGAGCACTGTAGAGCGCAGGAAGACGCAAAATAGCAGTGTATAGAACGAAAGCCAAAGATATCCTGCCCTAACTTGGCCTAACCGCACCTAGCCAAACGTGGAATAATTAGACGTAACGTGCCGCGACCACTATCGCTGGCTTCCCCAGAGACAAGCAGAATATGACGGTGCACAGTAGAGCACACAGGTCCGCAGGATGGCAGTGTACAGCACGAAAGCCATATATATCCTATTCTAACACAAACAAACCTGACCCAAGCAAACGTAACCTAACACAGCCTAACGTGCCGCGGCCAACATTTATGGAATTCCCAGAGCAATGCATGGAATATTAGATCACTGTAGAGCGCAGAAATCCACCGAATAGCATTGCGAAGCACAGGAGTCATATCTATTCAAGCCTATCATAACCAAACACAGTAAAACCGAACGTATCCTGACTCATTCAAACGTGATACGACCGCCATTGCTGGCATCCCCATACAGATGCAGATGCTAGTAGAGCAATGCAGCCCAGAGTTATCGACTGAATAGTAGTATATAGCACAAATGTCACTGATATCTTAGCCTAACCTGACCTAACCTGACCAAACTGAACGTAGAATAACTAAACCTTTCGAGACAAGGCAAGCATTGCTGGCCTCCACAGAGCCAACCAGAACATGTTAGAGCACAGTAGAGCGCAAAAATCCGCCGTATAGCAGAGTATAGCACAAAAGTCAAACATATCCTGACCTAACCTGGCCCAAGCTAACCTAACCGAAAGTAGTGAAGCCCCACATAATGTGAAGGGACCATCATCGCTAGCTTCCCAGAGCCTGGCGGAGCACATTAGAACAAATTAGAGCGCAGAAATCCTCGGAATAGCAGTGAATAGCGCAGACGTCAAAGTAGCCTCTCCTAATCTATCCAAACGTGATATACCCAAACGTAGCCTAGCTCAAAGTGACACGGCGGGACCACTATTGCTGGCCTCCACAGAGACAAGCAGAATGTGATATGGCACAGTAGTACGCAGATATCAACCGCATTGCAGTGAATTGCACAAAAGTCTAATATATCCTAACCTATCCATCCTAACCTAACCTAACGGAACGTAACATAACTCAACCTAACGTGCCGAGACCACTATTACTGGCCACCTCTGTGCAAAGCACAGCATACTGGAGCACACTTGAGCGCAGACGTCCTCGGAATGGCAGTGAATAGCACAAAAGTCAAGGCAGCATTTCCTAACCTAGCCAAGCGCAACGAAAACAAACGTAACCTAACTCAACCTAACATGATGGGACCGCTGCTGCTGGCCACCATAAAGAGAAGCAGAATGTACTAAAGCAGAGTAGAGCGCAGAAATCCACCGCATTGCTATTAATAGCACAGAAGCCGTAGATAACCTAGCATAACCTGACTTAACCTAATATAACCCAACGCAGCATGTCACAAAATAAAGCGCCGCGACCAGAGCTCCTGGCCTCCCCAGAGCCAAGCAGAATATGCTAGAGGACTGGAAATCACATAAGCCCACCGAATAAAAGCGTATAGCGCGAAAGTCAAACCCATCCTAGCCAAATATAGCCAAACCTGACATAACCGACGGTAACATGCCTGAAAATAACGTGCCACGGCCACTATTGCTCGCCACCCAAGAGACGACCAGAGCATAGTGGAGCAATGTTGAGCGCTAAAATCCACCGAATAGCAGTGTACAGCACAAAGTCGAAGATATTCTAACCAAACCTGGATATCCTTACCCAAGCGACCGTAGCATAGGACCGTGTAAAATGCCGCTACCACTGCCCCTGCCCCCTGGATCCAGCAGGGCTAAGCAGAGCACAACAGATCACGGAAAGTTACCGAAAAGCGGTGTATAGCACAAAAGACATAGTGGACTATCCTAACCTAGCCAAACGTAACGTAACCAAACGTAACCAAACACAACCTAACACGCCGAGGCTACTACTGATGGCCTCCACAAAGACAAGCAGGATGAAGGAGTGCACTCTAGTGCGCAGAAACCCACCACATTGCAGTGAACAGCACAAAAGTCAAGGATGCCCTAACCCAACCTGTCCAAACCTAAACTAAACAAATGCGACCTAACTAAAACTAGCGTGCAGAGATCACTGTCGCTGGCCTCACCAGAGCCGAGCAGAAAATATTAGAACACGGTAAAGCGCAGAAATCCTCAAAAAGCAGTTTTTCGCACAAAGGCCTGAGCTACCATATCCTAAACTCACCAAACGTAACAAAACCGAACGTAGCATAGCACAACTTAACGCACCGAGACAACTATTGCCGGCCTCGCCGAAGCCAAGAAGAAAATGTTACAATGCAGTGGAGCGAAGGAATCGGAGAATAGCAGTTTATACCGCAATAGCCTAAGCTGTCCCATCCTAACCTCACCAAACGTAACATGAACGAACGTAGCATAGCTCAACCAAACGTGGCGGGACCACCATTGCTGGCCACCCCAGAGACAAGCAGAACATACTAGAGGACAGTAGAGCGCAGAAATCCATAGAATCACTGTGTAAAGCATAAAAGTCATATCTGTCCAGACCAAATCCATGGTAACATAAACTAACCAAACATAGCATACCTCAACACAGCGTGCCGCGGCCATTAGTGCTTGTCTCCCCATGGTCAACCAGAATGTAGTAGAGCGCAGTCGCGCGCAGAAGTCCACAGAACGGCAGTGTATACCAAGAAAGTCAAAGCTACCGTTACAGGAACCAATCAAACCCAATCTAGCCAAACGTAACCTAACTCACCCTAACGTGCCGAGACCACAACTGCTGGCCTCCCTATAGCGGAGTTGAATATACTAGAGCTCAGTAGAGCGCGGAACTCCGCCGAATCGCGGTGTATAGCACAAAAGTCAAAGCAGTCCCCACCAAACTTAACCCAACCTAACCTAACAAAACGTAACATAACGCGGCCTAACTTGCCGCGACCCCCATTGCTGACGACGCCACGGGACAAGCAGGTTGCGATGGAGCAGATTAGAGCGTAGAAGTCCATAGAAAAGAAGTCTTGAGCACAAAGGTCAAAGCTATACAAACCAGAACCAACATAACCAAACCGAACCAAACGTAATGTAACTCAACCTATCGTGCAGTGAACAGTATTGCCGGCATCCACAGTGCCAAGCAGGACATATTAGATAACAGGAGAACGCCGAAATTTATAGGTCGCAGGGAATAGCAGAAGAGCCAAGGGTATCCAAATTTGATCCAAACAAGCATAACATAACCAAACGTGACATAACTCAAGCTAATGAACCGCGGCCACTATCTCTGCACTCCCCTGAGCAAAGCAGCGCATACAAAATCACAGAAGAGAACAGAGATCGACCGAAATGCGGTTTATACCACAAAAGTCAAAGCTACCTTTGCCTAACCTAACCAAACATAAAATAACCAAACGTAACCTATCTTAACCTAACGTGCACAGACCACTACCGCTGACATCCGCAGAGCCCATCAGAATATACTAGAGTATAGAAGTGCGCAGACTTCCTCCGCACTACAGTGCAAGCACAAATGTCAAAGATATCCTAACTTAACAATTCCCAACCTAACGCGCCAAACGTAGCCCAACTGAACACGACGGGCCGATACCACTATTGGTGGCCTTTCCAGACTCAAGGTGGTGATCTTAGAGCACAGTAGAGCACACATATCCACCGAGCAGCAGTGTACAGGACAAAAGACAAAGCTATCCTCTCCTAACCTAACAAATCGTGACATACACAAACGTAACATAAGTCATCCTAACGTAGCTGGACCACTGTTGCTGGTCTCCCCAGAGACACGCAGAATTTGCTGGAGCACAGTAGAGAGCAGATGCCCACCGCACTGAGGTGTAAAGCAGAAAAGTAAATGATATCCTCGTCTTACCTGACAGAGCCTAACATGGCCAAACGAAAGACAACTCAACCTATCGTGCAGAGACCACTACTGCTGTCATCCCCAGCCCCAAGCAGGGCATACTCGAGCGCAGCAGAGCGCAGAAATCCACCGAATAGCAGCGTACAGCACAAGAATCAAAGACATCCTAGCCAAATGTAACATAACCCAACCGAACATGGCACGACAGCTATTTTTGGCCTCACCAGAGACAAGCGGTTGCCAGTAGGGCAATGCGGAGCACAGATATGTACCGAATAGCGGTGTATAGCACAAAAGCCAAAGCTATCCTATCCTAACCTACCCAAACGTAATATTACCAGACGTAGCCTAACAGAATCTGTCGTCACACGACAGTCATTGCTGGCCCCCGCAGAGTCGAGAACAGTATAGTAGAGCACAGTAGATAAGCAGAAAGCCACCAAATGGCAATGTGAAGCACGGAAGACAAGGATATAGTAACCTAACCAGACCTAACCTAACCTAGCAAAGCTTGGAGTAACTGAACCTAATGATTCGAGACAACTACAGCTGGCCTCCACATATCCAAGCAGAATATGCAGGTGCACAGTAGGGCGCAGAAAGCCACCAAGTAGGAATGTATAGCGCAAGAGTCGAAGATATCCTAACGTAAGCAGATCTAACCTAACATAACCGAACGTAGAACAATGAAATCTAATGAGCCGGGACCACCACTGTTGGCATCCCCAGAGTCAAGTAGAATGTGTTAGTGCAGTGTAGAGCTCACATATCCGTAGGATATCAGTGCTGAGCACATAAGGCAGAGCTATCCCAACCTAACCCAAACTAATCTAGCATAACCAAACGTAATAGAGCACATCCTAACGTGACGCGAGCGGAACTGCTGGCATCCATAGAGCCAAACAGGGAATAATAAGTTGAGTAGAGAGCAGCAATCCTTAGAATCACAGTGTATAGCGGAAAAGTCGAAGCTGTCCAAATCTAACCAAACTAACGTAACGGAACCAAACGTATCATATGACAAACTAACGGGTCGAGACAACTACTACTGGCCTCCCCAGAGTCTAGCAGGTTGTTATAGAGCAACGTGGAGCGTAGAGACCACCGAACAGCAGTGTATAGCACAAACGTCAAAGCCGCGCACTCCAAACCTATCCAAATGTAATATAACCAAGCGCAACCTAACACAACTTAACGTGCCTAGACCACTACTGCTGTACTCCTCAGAGCCAAGCTGAATATAATGGAGCACAGTAGAACTAAGGAAGCATTCAAATGGCAGTGTATAGCACAAAGGTCAAAGATATCCTAACCTAACCATACCTAACATGACCTAAAGGAACATAGCATAACTAAACGTAACGTGCCGATACACCTGCTGTTGTTACTCCCAGAGCCAAACAGAACATATTCGATGAGGGTAAAGCGCAGAAGCCAATAGAATCGCAGTGCGTAGCGGAATTGTCCGAGCTGCCCTATCCTAACACAGTCAAACTTAACATAACCGAGGGTAGCCTAACCAAATACAACGTGCCGAGACCACTACTGCTGTCTCGCCCAAAGACGAGCAGAATATGATGGAGAGCAGTATAGCACAGAAATCCATAGAATATCAGTGTTGAGTGCATGTGTCAGCGCTTTCCTAACCGAACCCAAGCAAACCTAACGTAACCAAACGTAACCAAACCAAACATGACATGCCGCGACCAGTATTGCTGCTCCACAGTGAGCCAAGCAGGGCATAATAGAAGAGAGTGGAGCGCAGAGAACCACAGAAACGCAGTGTATGTCGGAAGAGTCGATGCTATCCAAACATAACCAGTGCTAACGTAACCCAGCCAAGCGTACACTGTCTCACCCTATCGTGACGAGATCATCACTACCGGCTTCCCTATAGCCAAGCGGAGCATACTAGGGCGCAGTAGAGATTAGAAGTCTGCCGAATTGCAGCGTGCACCAAGAAAGTCAAAGCTATCGAAACGTAACCCGAACCAACGTAAAGTAACCAAACATGATATGACTCAACCTATCCGGCCGTGACCACTATTACTGGACTCCGCAGAATCGGGTAGAGTATAGTAGAGCACAGTATATCACTGTAATCCGTGGCGTAGCAGTGTAAAGCGCAAAAGTAAACGTAGCCTAACCTAACCTAACCTAACCTAACCTAACCTAACCAACGTAAATCACCCAAACGTAGGCTAACTTAATATAACTTGACGCGACCACTGTATCTGGCCTCCCCAGAACCAAGCAGAACCTCCTAACCTAACCTAACCTAACCTAACCTAACCAACGTAAATCACCCAAACGTAGGCTAACTTAACATAACTTGACGCGACCACTGTATCTGGCCTCCCCAGAACCAAGCAGAACATATTAGAGGAGCGTAGAGAGCAGGAATCCGCAGAATCGCAGCGTAAAGCGAAAAGGCGCAGCTATCCAGACCTAGCCAAGGCAAACATAACATAACCAAACGTATCATAACACAACCTAACTCGCCGAGACCAAAATTACTGGCGTCGCCAGAGACAATCAGAACATACTAGATCGCAGTAGGGCGCAGAGGTCGACCGCATTCCAGTGTGCAGCACAGAAGTCATAAATATCCTAACATAATACAGAAAAACCTAACCTAACCGAACGTAACCTAACACAGCCTAGCGCACCGCGGCCACTATTACTGTCCTCCGTTTGAGTAAAGCAGTGCATACTTGATCACACTGGTGCGCAGGAATCCGCCGACTAGCTGTGTGTAGCATACAAGTCGGAGCTACCCTGGACTAACATAACCAAACATATCATAGGCAAGCGTTACCTAACTCCACCTAAATGACCTTGAACACTATTGCCGACCTCGCCAGAGCCAAGCAGAATACACTAGAGCGCAGTAGATCACTGAAATCCGCGGCGTTGTAGTGAAAAGCACAAAAGCCAAAGATAACCTAACCTAGCCTGACCGAACCTAATCCAAGCAAACGTACCCTAACTCAGCGTATGGAGCCGACAACGCCATTGTTGTCTTTCCCAGAGCCAAGCTGAGGATAACGCCACAGATAGGAATGCACCGAATAGCCGTGTTTACCGCAAAGAAGCAGCTACACTATCCTAGGCTACCCAAACGTAATAAAACTAAACGAAGCATAATTTACATAGAGTGCAGGGATCCCTGTTACTGGAATCCCCAGAGCCGAGAAGAATAGAAGAGCACAGTAGTGCGCTGAAAGCCACCCAAAGGTAGGGAATAGCACAAATGTTATACATCCTAACCCTACCTTTCTTAACCTGTCGTAGCCGAGCGTAGGCTAACTATACCTAACGACCCGAGACCACAATTGCTGGCATCCGCAGAGCTAGGCTGAGAGAATTAGAGCACAGTAGAGCGCAGCAATCCACGGAATAGCGGCTAATAGCACAAAAGACAAAACTCTCCTTCACTACCGTAACGAAACGGAACAAAAGCAAACGTAGCATAGATGAACCTAACGTGACGAGACCACAATTACTGCCTTCCGCAGGGTCGAGCACAGTATACTGGAGCAATGCGGATCGAATGATCCGCCGAATAGCCGTGTACAGCACAAAAGTCGTAGCTACCCTCTCGTAGCCTATCCAAACATAATAAAGCCAAACGTAACATAACTTAAACTAACGAGCCGAGACCACTGTTTCTGGCCTCCCCAGATATAAGCGGAGCATATAAGCGCCCAGTAGAGAGCAGAAATCAACCGAATATCAGAGTATTGCAGAAAAGTCAATGCTTCCCTCTCCTATTCTAGCCCAACCTATCCTAACCGAACGTAACCTCTCTAAGACTGCCGTGCAACGACCACACTTGTTGACCTCTTCATCTCAAAGCGGAACGTATTAGAGTAGATAGGAGGGTGGAGCGCAGTTAATGGCAGAAAAGTCGAAGCTATCCAAACCTAGCCAGGCTAACGGAACCTAACCAAACGCAACACAGCTTAAGGTGCCGAGGCCGCTATTGCTGGCATCCACACAGCCAAGCAGAACATGTTAGAGCACAGTAGATCGCAGAAGTCCACCGAATTGCAGTGTATAGCACAAAAGCCAAATCCACCATAACCAAACGTAAGCTAACCTAACCCAGCCAAACGTAACCTGGCTCAACCAAACGTGCGACGACCGCTATTGCTGGTCCCACAGAGACAAGCAAATGCTAGTATAGCAATGCGGAGAGCAGGTATCCATCGAATAGCTGTGTATTGCACAAATGTCAAAGCTATCCTAACCAAACCTTACCTAACCTGGACTAGCCAAGGGTAACATAACTCAGCCCAGCGTGGCGTGACAAGTATTGCTCTCGTCTGAAGATCCAGGCAGAATAAACTGGAGAACAGTGGAGATTCGAAATCGGCCTCATTGCAGTGAACATAACAAATTCCGAAAGTATCCTGACCAAACCTAACCTAACCTAACCTACCCAAACGTAACATATCTCAACCTTAAGTGCCGCGAACACTACTGCTGGCGTTCCCAGTGACAAGCGGAATATGAAAGAGCAGAGTGGAGCACAGAAGTCCAGAAAATGTCTGTGTCGAGCACAGGAGTCAGTGATATCATATCCTAGCCTAACCGAACGTGACCCAACAATCGTAGTCTATCAGAACCTAACGAGAGAGACCACTATTATAGGGCACCCCAGTGTCGAGCGGAGTGTGCTAGAGAAGAGTAGAGCCCAGAAGTCCATAGAATAGCAGTGTTGAGCTCAAAAGCCGAAGCTATCCTAACCTAACCCAACCAAACCTGACCTAACCAAACGTAACCTGAACAAACCTAAAGCGCCACGACCACCATATCTGCCCCTCCCCCCACAGCAAAACATGGCATATTAGGGCACAGTAGAGCGGAGATTTCCACCTCACAGCTGTCCATAGCACAAAAGCCATAGCTACCCTTTGCTAACCTAAACAACCGTAGGGTTACCAGACGTAACAGATATCCGTCTAACATTCCGTCACCACTACTGCTGGCCTCCGCAAAGCCAAGCAGAACGTGTTAGAGGAAACTAGAGCGCAGAAATCCATAGTATCGTTGTGTACAGCAGAAAAGTCTAGGACACCCAAGCAGAACCCGAACAAACATAACCTAACCCGGCACAGCCATACTCAAAATAACGTGCCGCGACAAATGTTGCTGGCCTGCCCAGTTCCAAGCAGAATAGGGTAGAGCGCAGAAGTGGGCAGGAATCCACCGAATGACTGTGTACTGCTCGAAAGTTAAATATATCCTAACCTAACTCAACCTAACCAAACATAACCAAGCGTAACGTAGCTAAACATAGAGTGCCAAGGATAATATTGCTGGCATCGTCAGAACCAAGCAGATCACATTAGAGAAATGTAGATGGCAGGAGTCCACCGAATAGCAGTGTACAGCACAAAAGTCAAATATATCCTTTCCTAATCTAACCAAACGGAGCAAAGCCAAACGCAACGTAACATAACCTAACGTGCCGAAACCACTATTGCTGGCCTCCCCAGATACAAGCAGATTATGCTAGATCACAATAGAGCGCATCAGTTCACCGAATAGTAGTGCGTGGCATACGAATCAATGCTATCCTGACCTAACGTAACCACACGTAACATGACCAAATGTTATACATCTCAAACAAGTGTACCAAGACCACTATTGCTGTCTTCGCCAGAGCCAAGCAGAACATACTAGAAAGTGGAGCGCACAAATGCACCGAACAACAGTTTGTAACACGAAAGGCAAAGCTATCCAAACTTAACCTGAAGAAACGCTGCGTGACCAAACGTAACATAACCCACACTAACATGCCGTTACCACTATTGCTGCTATCGCCAGATCGAGGCAGAACATATTAGGTCAACGCAGAGCGCAGGATTCCACCGAATGTCGGTGTATAGCGCAGAAGTCAAGGATACCCTTACCTGTCCAGGCCAAACCTAACCTAACCAAACGTAGCATAACTCAAATAAACGTGCCGAGAACACAATTTCTGGCCTCCCCACAGTCGAACAGAGTATGGTAGAGCAATGTAGGGCGTAGAAAGCCACCGAGTATTGGTGCCATGCACAAAAGTCAAAGCTACACTCTCCTAAGCTAACGAAACGTTACACTACCAAACGTAACATAACATAACATTTCGTACCACGACCGCCACTGCTGGCCGCCCCAGAGAAGGGTAGGGTATCGTTGAGACAGGTAGAGCGCAGAAAGTCACCAAATATCAATGTGTGGCATAAAAGTCAAAGATAAACTTACCCAACCATACCAAACGTAACCTAGCCAAACGTGGAATATCTAAACCTAACGTGCCGAGACCACTCCTGCTGGCCTCCCCAGAGCCAGGCTGAACATACGAGAGCATTGTAGGGTGCTGGAATCCACATAGTAGCAGCTTATAGCACAAAAGTCAAAGATACCCCGTCCTAACCTATCCAAACCTGACATCACCAAACGCAACATACCACAGACTAACGTGCCGAGATCACTGCTGCTGGCTTCCCCATTGCCGAGCAGGATATACTAGTGCACAGTAGAGCGCAGAAATCCACCGAATAGCAGTGCATAGCACAAACGTCAAAGATATCGTAGCCTAACATAACCGTACAATGCATATGCAAACGAAACGTTACACGAACTAACGTGTCTAGACCACTATTACTGAGCTCCGCAGAGCAAAGCAGAGCATATTAGAGCACAGTATAGCGCAGAAATACATCGCATAGCAGAGTATAACGCATAAGTCTATACTATCTTGCCCCAACCTTACCAATCGTAACTCAACTGAACGTAACCTAACTCAACATAACGTGCCGAGACTTCTATTGCTGGCATAGCCAGAGCCAAGCAGAGCACGCAAGAGAAATGTATGACGCAGGAATCCAGCGAATAGCAGTGTATAGCACAAAAGTCGAAGCTATCCGATCCCAACCTAGCCAAACGTAACATAACCAATCGTAAGCTAACGCAATCTATCGTGCTGAGACTTCTACCGCAGCTCTCCCCAGAGACAAGCGGAACATGCTAGAGCGCAGTAGGGCGCAGAAATTCTCCGGATAGCAGCGCATAGCACAAAAGTCAAAGCAATGCTGACCAAACCTAATCCAACCTAACCTAACCAAACGTAGCCAAACAGAGCCTCTCGAGCCGCGACCCCTATTGCTGGCCTCCCCGGAGTCGAGTAGGGTATAGTAGAGCAATGTAAAGCGCAGAAATCCGCCAAATAGCAATGTATATCTCAAACGTCACAGACGCTCTGCCCTAACCAGGCGTAACATAACCATACCAAACGTAGAATAACAAAACCTAACGAGTCGCGACCGACATCGCTGGCCTCCCATAGCCAAGCAGAATATACCAGAACACAGTTGACCGCAGAAGTCCACCGAAGAGCAGTGTAGAGCACACACGTGAAAGGGTTCCTAACCAAACATTTCCTTCCCTAAACAAACCAAACCTAACCTAGCTCAGCCGAACCTGCCACGACCACTAATGCTGGCCTCTCGAGGGTCAAGAAGCTAGCAGAGCAATGGAGAGCACAAGTATCGACCAACAAGCAATGTACAGCACCAAAGTTGAAGCTACCCTATCGTAACTTGACATCCAAGTCCAAACTTGACATAACCGAACATAGCTTAACTCAACCAAACGTGCACATGCCATTATTGCTTGCCTCTCAAGAGCCATGCAGAATATACTAGGCCCAGTGGATCGCTCTAATACACCGCATTGCAGTGTATAGCACAAAAGTGAAGGATATCCTATCCTACTTCAATACACCGCATTGCAGTGTACAGCACAAAAGTGAAGGATATCCTATCCTACTCTGCCCTAGCCTAACACAACTGAACGTATGGTGACTTAGAATAAGGTGCCCAGACTACTATTGCTGGCCTCCCCAGAGAGAAGCAGAACATACTGGTGGAATGTAGAGAGCAGAATTCCACCGGATGCCTGCGTATATCAAAAGTCAATGCAGGATGTCCTTGACCTTTGCGATATGAATAGCATTGCTGTTGATTTCTGAGCTGTTCCGTGCCCTACCATATTCTGCTTGTCACTGCGGAGGCCGGCAATAATAGTCTTGGCACGTTAGTTTGAGTTAGGTTACGTTTTCTTATGGTACGTTTGGTTAAGTTAGGAAGGGATAGCATTGACTTTTGCGCTATGCACTGGTATTCGGTGGATTTCTGGGCTCTACTGTGCTCTAATATGCTCTTATGGGCTCTGAGGACGCCAGAAATGGTGTCCGTTGCACGATAGGTGAGTTATGTTCCGTTTGGTTAGTTTTGGTTGGGAAGGGTTTGGTTAGGATGTCTCTAACCTTTGTGCTTAAAGTCCTGTTCTTTGGATTTCTGCGATCTACAGTGCCCTAATATGTTCTGCTTGGCTCTGGGGAGGCCAGCAATGTTTGTCACGCCACGTTATGACGAGATATGCTACGTTTGGTTAGGTTATGTTAGGTTGGGTCAGGTTAGGATATCTTTGACTTTTGTGCTCAACACTGCTTTCCGATGGACTTCTGCACTCTACTGTGCTCTATCGTATCCTGCTTGCTTCTGTGAACGCCAGCAATGGTGGTGACAGTGCGATAGTTCAAGTTACGTTACGTTAGATTTGCTTTCGTCAGGATATCGTTGACCTTTGCACTATACATTGCAATGCGGTGGATTTCTGCGATCTACTGTACTCTAGTATATTCTACTTGGCTGTGAGGTGGCCAGCGATTGTGACCTCGGCACGTTAGGTTGAGTTATGTTACGGTTGGTTATGTTACGTTAGGTTAGGATAGGATAGGACATCTTTGATATTTGCGCTATACACTGCTGTTCGGCGGATTTGTGCGTTCTACTGTGCTCTAATATGCCCTGCGTGGATCTCGGGTGGCCAGAAGTAGTGGAATCAGTTGGTTAGGTTGCGTTAATTTACGTGTGGATATGTTAGGTTATGTTAGTTTTCGTTAGGGCCGCCTTGACTATTGTTGTTTACACTGCAATGCGGCGGTCTTCCTCGCTCTACTATGCTCTGTTATATTCTCCGTGGCTCTTGGAAGGTCAGCAACAGTGGCCTTGTACAGCACAAAAGTCAAATATATCCTTTCCTAATCTAACCAAACGGAGCAAAGCCAAACGCAACGTAACATAACCTAACGTGCCGAAACCACTATTGCTGGCCTCCCCAGATACAAGCAGATTATGCTAGATCACAATAGAGCGCATCAGTTCACCGAATAGTAGTGCGTGGCATACGAATCAATGCTATCCTGACCTAACGTAACCACACGTAACATGACCAAATGTTATACATCTCAAACAAGTGTACCAAGACCACTATTGCTGTCTTCGCCAGAGCCAAGCAGAACATACTAGAAAGTGGAGCGCACAAATGCACCGAACAACAGTTTGTAACACGAAAGGCAAAGCTATCCAAACTTAACCTGAAGAAACGCTGCGTGACCAAACGTAACATAACCCACACTAACATGCCGTTACCACTATTGCTGCTATCGCCAGATCGAGGCAGAACATATTAGGTCAACGCAGAGCGCAGGATTCCACCGAATGTCGGTGTATAGCGCAGAAGTCAAGGATACCCTTACCTGTCCAGGCCAAACCTAACCTAACCAAACGTAGCATAACTCAAATAAACGTGCCGAGAACACAATTTCTGGCCTCCCCACAGTCGAACAGAGTATGGTAGAGCAATGTAGGGCGTAGAAAGCCACCGAGTATTGGTGCCATGCACAAAAGTCAAAGCTACACTCTCCTAAGCTAACGAAACGTTACACTACCAAACGTAACATAACATAACATTTCGTACCACGACCGCCACTGCTGGCCGCCCCAGAGAAGGGTAGGGTATCGTGGAGCCAGGTAGAGCGCAGAAAGTCACCAAATATCAATGTGTGGCATAAAAGTCAAAGATAAACTTACCCAACCATACCAAACGTAACCTAGCCAAACGTGGAATATCTAAACCTAACGTGCCGAGACCACTCCTGCTGGCCTCCCCAGAGCCAGGCTGAACATACGAGAGCATTGTAGGGTGCTGGAATCCACATAGTAGCAGCTTATAGCACAAAAGTCAAAGATACCCCGTCCTAACCTATCCAAACCTGACATCACCAAACGCAACATACCACAGACTAACGTGCCGAGATCACTGCTGCTGGCTTCCCCATTGCCGAGCAGGATATACTAGTGCACAGTAGAGCGCAGAAATCCACCGAATAGCAGTGCATAGCACAAACGTCAAAGATATCGTAGCCTAACATAACCGTACAATGCATATGCAAACGAAACGTTACACGAACTAACGTGTCTAGACCACTATTACTGAGCTCCGCAGAGCAAAGCAGAGCATATTAGAGCACAGTATAGCGCAGAAATACATCGCATAGCAGAGTATAACGCATAAGTCTATACTATCTTGCCCCAACCTTACCAATCGTAACTCAACTGAACGTAACCTAACTCAACATAACGTGCCGAGACTTCTATTGCTGGCATAGCCAGAGCCAAGCAGAGCACGCAAGAGAAATGTATGACGCAGGAATCCAGCGAATAGCAGTGTATAGCACAAAAGTCGAAGCTATCCGATCCCAACCTAGCCAAACGTAACATAACCAATCGTAAGCTAACGCAATCTATCGTGCTGAGACTTCTACCGCAGCTCTCCCCAGAGACAAGCGGAACATGCTAGAGCGCAGTAGGGCGCAGAAATTCTCCGGATAGCAGCGCATAGCACAAAAGTCAAAGCAATGCTGACCAAACCTAATCCAACCTAACCTAACCAAACGTAGCCAAACAGAGCCTCTCGAGCCGCGACCCCTATTGCTGGCCTCCCCGGAGTCGAGTAGGGTATAGTAGAGCAATGTAAAGCGCAGAAATCCGCCAAATAGCAATGTATATCTCAAACGTCACAGACGCTCTGCCCTAACCAGGCGTAACATAACCATACCAAACGTAGAATAACAAAACCTAACGAGTCGCGACCGACATCGCTGGCCTCCCATAGCCAAGCAGAATATACCAGAACACAGTTGACCGCAGAAGTCCACCGAAGAGCAGTGTAGAGCACAAACGTGAAAGGGTTCCTAACCAAACATTTCCTTCCCTAAACAAACCAAACCTAACCTAGCTCAGCCGAACCTGCCACGACCACTAATGCTGGCCTCCCGAGGGTCAAGAAGCTAGCAGAGCAATGGAGAGCACAAGTATCGACCAACAAGCAATGTACAGCACCAAAGTTGAAGCTACCCTATCGTAACTTGACATCCAAGTCCAAACTTGACATAACCGAACATAGCTTAACTCAACCAAACGTGCACATGCCATTATTGCTTGCCTCTCAAGAGCCATGCAGAATATACTAGGCCCAGTGGATCGCTCTAATACACTGCATTGCAGTGTACAGCACAAAAGTGAAGGATATCCTATCCTACTCTGCCCTAGCCTAACACAACTGAACGTATGGTGACTTAGAATAAGGTGCCCAGACTACTATTGCTGGCCTCCCCAGAGAGAAGCAGAACATACTGGTGGAATGTAGAGAGCAGAATTCCACCGGATGCCTGCGTATATCAAAAGTCAATGCAGGATGTCCTTGACCTTTGCGATATGAATAGCATTGCTGTTGATTTCTGAGCTGTTCCGTGCCCTACCATATTCTGCTTGTCACTGCGGAGGCCGGCAATAATAGTCTTGGCACGTTAGTTTGAGTTAGGTTACGTTTTCTTATGGTACGTTTGGTTAAGTTAGGAAGGGATAGCATTGACTTTTGCGCTATGCACTGGTATTCGGTGGATTTCTGGGCTCTACTGTGCTCTAATATGCTCTTATGGGCTCTGAGGACGCCAGAAATGGTGTCCGTTGCACGATAGGTGAGTTATGTTCCGTTTGGTTAGTTTTGGTTGGGAAGGGTTTGGTTAGGATGTCTCTAACCTTTGTGCTTAAAGTCCTGTTCTTTGGATTTCTGCGATCTACAGTGCCCTAATATGTTCTGCTTGGCTCTGGGGAGGCCAGCAATATTTGTCACGCCACGTTATGACGAGATATGCTACGTTTGGTTAGGTTATGTTAGGTTGGGTTAGGTTAGGATATCTTTGACTTTTGTGCTCAACACTGCTTTCCGATGGACTTCTGCACTCTACTGTGCTCTATCGTATCCTGCTTGCTTCTGTGAACGCCAGCAATGGTGGTGACAGTGCGATAGTTCAAGTTACGTTACGTTAGATTTGCTTTCGTCAGGATATCGTTGACCTTTGCACTATACATTGCAATGCGGTGGATTTCTGCGATCTACTGTACTCTAGTATATTCTACTTGGCTGTGAGGTGGCCAGCGATTGTGACCTCGGCACGTTAGGTTGAGTTATGTTACGGTTGGTTATGTTACGTTAGGTTAGGATAGGATAGGACATCTTTGATATTTGCGCTATACACTGCTGTTCGGCGGATTTGTGCGTTCTACTGTGCTCTAATATGCCCTGCGTGGATCTCGGGTGGCCAGAAGTAGTGGAATCAGTTGGTTAGGTTGCGTTAATTTACGTGTGGATATGTTAGGTTATGTTAGTTTTCGTTAGGGCCGCCTTGACTATTGTTGTTTACACTGCAATGCGGCGGTCTTCCTCGCTCTACTATGCTCTGTTATATTCTCCGTGGCTCTTGGAAGGTCAGCAACAGTGGCCGCGGCTCATTAGGTTTGGTCAGTCTGCGTTTGGTAAGCTTAGGTTTGGTCAGGTTATGTCAGGATACCGCTGACATTTGTTATATACACTGCTGTTTGGTGGCTTTCTGCATTCTACTCTAATCAGGTAGGTTATGCTCGGCCCTGGGTAGACCAGCAGTAGTGGTCGCGGCTAGTCGCGTTTAGTTATTCCACGTATCGATAGTTTATGTCGTTTGGGTTAGGTTTAGATAGCTTTGTCTGTCCTGCTGTACACTGCTGTCCTATGGATTTCTTCGCTATATTATGCTCTGCCTGACTCCGCGGATGCCAGCAACACTGCTCGCGTCACGTCAGGTTGACCTAGGTTAAGCTTGGTTATGTTGCGGTAGGTTAGGTTAGGGGGGTACTGCTTCGACTTCTGTGCTATACACTGCTATTCGCATGATTTCTGCACTCTGCTGTGCTCTGATATGTTAGTCCCGGCTCTGCAAATGGCAGCAATGTTGGACTCGGCAAGATCTGTTGAGTTAGTCTACGTCTGCTTAGGTTAGGTTTGGTCAGATTTAGTCAGGATTTCTTAGACTTTTCCGCTTAGCACTGCGATACGGCGGATTTAGGTACACTAACGTGCGCTAGTACATTCTCCTTCGCTCTTGGGATGTTAGCAACTGTGGTGTAGGCAGGTTAGGTTGAGGTACGTCGGCTTGGTCAAGATAGGCTTGTCACGGTTAGGCTAGGATGGCTTTAAGTATTGTGCTATACACCGCTATTCGGTGGATATTTGCTCTCCACGGCGCTCTTGAGTATTCTGCTTGGCGGTGGGGAGGCCAGCAATAGGTGTTCTATACTCGTTAGGTTGAGTTCGGTTGCGTTTGTCTATGTTACGATTGGTTAGGATAGGAGAACATAGCTTGGGCTTTTACTCTATACACATCTCTTCGACGGATATCTGCAATCTACTGTGCTGTAATATGTTCAGCTTGTCTCTGGTAGCGCCAACAACAGTGGTACCGGCAAGTTACGTTGAAAATGGCTACGTTCGGTTAGGCTCGATTACATCAGGTTAGATTAGGTTATCTTTGACTATTGTGGTTGACACTGCAATACGGCGGATTTCTGCCCCTTACTGTGTTCTCGTATATTGTGGTTGGCTCTGTGGGAGTCAGAAATTGCCGTATAGGCACGTTGGTTCTGGTTATGTTGCGTTTGGTTATGTTAGGCTTGCCTGGGTTGGGCCAGGATATCTATGACTTTTGTGCTGCACACTGCTATTCGGTGAATTCCTGCGCTTCACTGTGATCTGATATGTACAGCTAGCTCGGATAATGGTAAGACTGCAACTGTGGTCTCAGCACCTTATGCTTAGTTTGGCTATACGTGCGTGGTTTATGTTAGGTTGAGTTAGGTAGTGTTATCATTGGTCCTGCGCTTTACACAGAAACGACGCGGAATTCAGTGATCTCCTGTGATCTAGTATATGCTGCTTTGCTCTGGGGTGGTCAGAAATTGTGGTATAGGGCGGTTAGCTGGAGATACGTTACGAACTTCTATGAAGCGTTTTGTCAGGTTAGGCTAGGACAGCTTTGGCTTTTGCGCTATAAACTGCTATTCGGCAGATTTCTGCGCTCTATAGTGCACTAGTGTGCTCTGCTTGGCGCTAAGGAGGCCGGAAATAGCAGACCCGGCGCGTTGCGTTTATTTAGGCTACGTTTGCTTAATTTATATTAGTTTGGGTTTCGTTTGCATAGCTACGACTTCCGTGGTATAAACTGTTATTCGGTGCGGTTCAACGCTCTACTATGCACTGCTCGTCTCTGTCAAGTCCAGCAACAGCAGCGGCGGCTCCTTAGGTCGTGCAATGTTACGTCTGCGTATGTTACGATTGGTTATGTTTGCCGATTATAGCGTTGACTGTTGGCCTAGACAGAGTTTTTGGGCGGACTTCTGCGCACTACTGCGCTCTACCATATTCCGCTTGTCTCTGGGAACGCCAGCAGCAGTGGTCGCGGCACGCCAGGTTGAATTGTGTTATATTCGGTTAGTTTAGGTTAGGACATGTTGGGTCAGGATATAAATGACTTTTGTGCTTTTCAGTGCAATGCGGTCAATTTCTACGCTCTACTGTTCCCTAACATATTCTGCTTGGCTCTGCGGAGGCCAGATATAGTGATCTCGGCACGTTAGATTGAGTTAGGTTACGTTTGGTGATTTAACGTTTGGTTGGGTTAGGCTAAGATAACTTTGACTTTTGCGCTGTGAGCTGGTATTCGGCGGACTTCTCTTCTCTACTGTGATATAGTGTAACCTGCTTTGCTCTGGCGAGGTGAAAATTTGTGGCCGCGGCGCGTTAGGTAACGTTAAGTTACATTTGTTTGGGTTATGTGTGTTTGAGTTAGGTTTGTATAGCTTCGACTATTTTGGCAGAGACTGTTATCCGGTGGACCTCTGCGCTCCACTCTGCTCTACTGCACTCTGCTTGATTTTGTGGATGCGAGCCATAATGGTCGCTGCACGTTAGGTTGAGTAAGGTTATGTTTGGGTATATTACGATTGGTTAGGTTAGGAGAGGACAGCTTCGACTTTTGTAATATACACCTCAGTTGCGCGAAATTTCTGCCCTCTACTGTGTTTTATTATGCTCGGCTTGTCACTGGGAAAGATAGCAGTAATGGTATCGGCACGTTATGTTGAGATAGGCTACGTTCGACTATGTTAGGTTAGGTCTGGTTAGGTTAGCATATCTTTGACTTCTGTGCTTTACACTGCAGTGCACCGCATCTCTGAGCTCTACTGTGCTCTGGTGGATTCTGACTGTCCCTGTGGAAGTCAGCAATAGTGGTCTGGGCACGTTAGGTTCAGTTAGCTTGCGTCTGGCTCTGCTACGTTTGGATAGGTTAGACTAGGACAGCTCTGGCTTGTGCGCTGTATACTGCTATCCGGCTGCTTTGTGCGCTGTGCATTGCTCTACAATGCTCTGCACGACACTGGGGAGGCCAGCAATAGTGGTCGTCACACGAAAGATTGAATTAGGTTGCGGCAGAGGATGATGGTTTTGACTTTTGTGCTATACACTGATATTCGGTGTATTTCCGCGCTTTACTGTGCTCTAATATGCTCTGCGTGTCTCTGAGGTGGCCAGCAATAGTGGTCTCGGCACATTAGGTTAATTTAGGCTACGTTTGTCTAAGTTATATTAGTTTGGGTTCGGTCGTCATAGTTTCGACATTCGTGGTATACACTGCTATTCGGCAGACCTCCGCGCTCCACTGTGCTCAGGTCTGCTCTGCTTGTCACTGGGGAGGAATGAAGTAGTGGTCTCGTCCCATTAGATTTCGTTATCCTACGTTTGGTGTGGTTGGGTTGCGTCCGGTTAGGACAGGATACCCTAGACGTTTGTGCCATTCGCTGCTCTTTGTGGGCTTCCCGCGCTCTACTGCTCTCTAGTGTGTTCTGCTAGACTGTGGGAATCCAGCTATAGAGGTCACGACACGTTATGTTAGGTTAGGTTGCGTTTGGTTGTATTACGTTTGGACGGGTTAGTATGTCGGTGGCGTCGACTTTTGCGATATACACTGCTATTTGGTGGATTTATGCGCTATACTGTGATGTGATATGTTTAGCTTGGCCCACGGAGTGGCAGCAATTGTGGTATCGGCACGGTACGTTAAGTTAGTCTACGTTAGGTTGTGTCAGGTTGGGTCCTGTAAGGTTTGCGTATCTATGAGGTTTGGTCTATTAGGTGCTACTTGGTGGCTTCCTGCGCTCTACTGTTCTCTAGTGTGTCCCGCTTGGCTCTGGGGATTCCAGTAATAGTTGTCTCGGGACATCAGGTAAAACTATGTTCCGTTCGGTTTTATTACGCTTTGATAGGTTAGGAGAGGATAGCGTCGTCTTTTTTTATATACACAGATATCCGCTAGACTACTACTCTCTGCGTTGCTCTACCATACTCATCTCGGCTATGGGGAGGCCGACAGTAGTGGTCGCTTGCACGTTATGCTGAGTAAGGTTTCACTTGGGTATGTTGCTAGTGTTTAGGCTCCGGGAAGATAGCTCTGGCTCTTGTGCTATACACTACCATTCGGTGGATATCTGCACTCTGCTGTGCTCTACTCTACCCTGCTCGACTCTGCGGAGGCCAGAAATAGCTTTCGTGGCACGAAAGGTTCTGTTAGGTTACGTATGGTCGTGTTAGGTTAGCTTAGTGTAGGGGAGGATGTCTTCGGCTATTGTGCTATACACGGCTACTCGGTAGATTTCTGCAGTCAAATGTGCTCTAATATGCTCAGCTTGACTCTGGGAGCGCCAGCAATATTGGTATTGGCACGTTACGATTAGTTAGGATACGTACGGTTAGGTTAGGTTAGGTCAGTTTAGCTTAGGACATCTTTGACTTTTGTGCTTTACACTGCAGCGCGGCGGTTTTCGGCGGTTTACTGTTCTCTAGTGTACTTTCGGTGGCCCTGTGGAAGTCAGCAATAATGGTCTTGGCACGTTAGGTTTGGTTAGGCTACCTTTGGTTATGTTACGCTTGGTTAGGTTAGAATGGGATATCTTCGACTCTTACATCACACACCGCTACTCCGTGGACTTATGCGCTCTACTGTGCCCTAGTATCGTCTGCTCGGCTCTGGGGAGGTCAAGGGCAGTGGTCGTAGTGTGATACGTTGAGTTAAGTTACGTTTGGCTATGTTACGTTTGGATAGGCTAGGAGAGGATACCATTGACTATTGTGATTTACACTGCCATCCGGTGGATTCCTGCGCTCTACGTTGTTCTAATGTGCTCTGCTTGTCTCTGGGAAGGCCAGGAATAGTGGTCTCGTCTCGATAGGTTTAGTTAGTCTGCGTTTGGTTAGGCTAGGCTAGGACAGGTAAGATGAGTAAATCCTTAACGTTTGTGCTATCCGCTGCTCTTTGTAGGCTTCTGCGCTCTGCTGTTCTCTAGTGTGTTCTGCTAGACTGTGGGTACCCAGCAATAGTCGTCACGCCACGTTAGGTTAGGTTAAGTTGCCTTTGGTTATATTACGTTTGGACGGGTTAGGATAACGGTGGTGACGAGTTATGTGATGTACGCTGCTTTGCGGCCGATATATGCAACCAACTGTGCCCTAATATATACAGTTTGGCTATGGGAGATCCAGCAACGGCGGTACCGGCACGCTACGTTGAGTTATCCTACGTTTGGTTAGGTTAGATTAGCTCAGGTCAAGTTAGGTTATCTTTGACTTTTGTGATTTGCACTGCAATGCGGTGGATTTCTGCGCTTTAGTGTGTTCAATTAAACTCTGGTTGGCTCCATGGGCGTCAGGAAGGGCGGTCTCAGCACGTTAGGCCGTGTTACGTTACGTTCGGTTATGTTACGATTTGTTAGGTTAGGAGAGGGTAGCTTTGACTTTTTTGCGACACAGTGCTACTCGGTGGAGTTCTGCGCTCAACATTGCTCTCCTATACACTGCTCAACATTGGGGGGGGGGGGGGGCGTAATAGAGATCTCCGTACGTTATGTTGAGTTGTGCTACGCTCGGTTGGGTTATGTCAGCTTGGGTCAGGTCGGTACAGCTTCGCCTTTTGTGGTACAAACTATTTTCTGGTGGATTTCTGCGCTCCACTGTGCACCAGAATGTTTTGCTTCGATCTGGGGATGCCAGGAATAGTGGTCTCGGGACGTTAGTTTGTGATATACGACGGTCGGTTATGTTACGCTTGGCTAGGTTTCTATGGGATTGCTTCGTCTCTTATACTACGCACCTCTATTCGGTGGACTTATATGCACTACTGTGCTCTAGCGTATTCTGCTTGGCACTGGGGAGGCCAGCAATAGTGGCCTTGGCACGTTATATTGTGTTATGTTACGTTCGGTTAGGTCAGCTTAAGCTACGTTTGGTTACGATAGCTTTTACTTTTGTGGTTTGCACTGCACTACGGTGGACTTCTGAGCTCTACTGTGCTCTAGTATGATCTGCTTGTCGCAGGGAAGGGCAGCATTAGCTGGCTCAGCACGATAGGCATAGTTAGATTACGTTTGGTTGTGCCACGCTTGATTAGGTTGGGAAAGGATAGCTTTGTCTCTTGCGCTATACACTCCTATTCGGTTGATTTCTGCGCTCTACTGTGCTCTCATATGTCCATCTTGGCACTGGAGGGGCCAGAAAGAGTGGTCTCAGCTCCATAGGTTTATATACTCTACGTTCGTTTGGGTTAGGTTATGCATGGTTAGGGGAGAATATCTCTGACGTTTGTGCTATACATTACTGTTTGCTGGATTTCTGCGGTCTACTTGTCTCTGCTATACTCTGCTCCACTCTGTGGAGTCCAGCAGTAGTGGTCGTGGCACCATAGGTTGCGTCATGCTACGTCTGGTAATGTTACGACTGGCTAGGGGTGGGCAGAACAGCTTTGGCTTTTGGGCTATACGCCGCTATTCGGTTGATTCCTACGCTCTGCACTGCTCTCCTATTATCATTGCGACTCTGGGGATGCCAGAAATAGTGGTCTCAGCATGTTAGGATAAGTTAGGTTACGTTTGGTTTGGTTATGCCAGCTTGCGTTATGTTTGGATAGCTATGTCTTTCGTGCTATATTCGAGTATGCTAGACTCGATCGCACCTCCCAACTCCTCGCGCGAGACGCCCAAGTCGACGCACGATCCGACCAGTTCCGATCGCACTGCAACGGGTTGCACCCACTCCACCGCCACCGCCGGGAGGAGGGTTTCGATCTCCCGCCGCAGGAGTACGGGATCCATACGCTCGGTCACGTGGGGCGCCCATGCCCTTAACTTCTACATTTCTAATTTACAGGGGCGCCCCACGGATCGCTTTCTAGCGAAGCGAGGAGCTCGTCCCATTGTCGAGATTTGGCTCCGTGGATCTCCCTCCGGAGATCGCCCACGGCGGACTGGTACCCGCGAGAGAGGTGCGCGATATCCTCGGCGGACACAGCGCATCGTCGACGCCGCGCCCGGTTGTACTGGCGCCGGGCGAGCACGCAGAGCTCCATGAGCTGCACGATTTCGGCCGAACACCAGGGCTCTGTACCCCGCGAAGGTGGCTCCCTTACCCGCGCCATGGCGACGTCGCACGCGCGGGTCATTACCGCCCTTAGCCCCTAACCCCGCCTCGTCGTTTTGCACCCAACGGCCCCATCCGCCCAGGCGACGATTTGGACGGCCGCGGCGAAGAGGTCGCGGTCGAGGCGCCCTAGCGCCCAACGCGGCACGGTGGTGTGCTTCCCGCTGGGTGCTTCCAGACTGGAGCGTGGAGTGACGGCGTGCATAATGGTGATGCGGACGTGGTCGCTAAGCGTTTCCACCTCCACCGCCACCCTCCAGCCAGTGAGCCGCCGCACAGCTGCCGGCCTTGCGAACAACAAGTCCACGATGGACATGCCGTTCCACCGGACGCACGTGCTTACGGAAACCCGGTTGAGCAAGCGGAGATCCAACCCCGAGGACCAATCATGCAGGGCCTCGCCCCGAGCGTCTGTTCGCGGGGCACCACACGCCACGAAGAGTGCGTTGAAGTCCCCCAGGACCTGAACCGGATGAGCCATGTGTCCACTAAGGAAACCTCCGAGCACGTCTAGGTACCTATCGCACGACGAGAAGCCGCGGTTGGGGGAGTCGTAGCACGCCACCACTACTACGTTGTTCCAGGAGACCGCCACGAAACCCCCACCGCTGTGAAGCAGCGTTGGTGCGGTATTCCTCATTAGTCCCGAGGCGATGATCGCCACGGAGCCGTCCCGATTCCCGAACAACACGTCTTGATCGAGGATACGGGTCGGCTCTGCGGTAACAGCGAGCCCGACGCCCAGCTCGACGAGCGTCTGCAGGAGCAGGTCCTGCGACGCCAGCAAGTGGTTCAGCATGGCCTGGAGGGCCATGGACGGCATGAAATTTAGGCCGTGTCCATGGTCTCCGCCTGGCCTCAATCCTTTCGGGCCAGCTGGGGGCCCGGTGCTCCAACGGTCAGCGGGCCCTTCGCAGCAGCTGTCGCGGAGCCGGAATTCACGGACGCCGCTTTCCAATAGGCGCTCGTGGGCGCCGAGGCGGCGCGGCGTCTGAAGGCGCCTGGCCAGCCACGCATTTCGCCTTTGGCGTGCGGGGTGCTGCCCGCGACGGCGGCCGCTTAAATATGGGGCCCTTCCAGTCGCCGCAATTCCTCTTGTCGAGACAGGGCATCGCTGCGGTCTTCGCGGCGGTCGCGGGAAGCGCTCGAGCGGAGCTCGTCCCCGGGGCGCTGCGCCCCGTTTTAACGCCGGCTCTCTTCAGCGCATTCGCGGGCACTCTCGCCGGCAGTTCCGGGGCAGAGGCCGCCAGCCTCTGCGCTCGCGTCTCGCGCCTACCTATGTTGAGAGACCAGCTGGCCTCTGCGTCCTTCCCTGCTACTACCGTGTCCGCGACCGGCGCATTCGCCAGGGCGTCAACGGGCCCGTTAGGGGAAGCGCGCGCGACAGTGTCTGTCGAGGCCACCAGTACAGGCCGCGCGAGCGGACCGGCGGAGGAGCTCGCTTGTTCCGGCGCTCGGCAGGCGTATCCCGCCCGGCCGCCACGGGGAGCGTACGCACGATCTCCCCAGACCTTGCGTCGATTCGGAGACTGAGTGCCGCGAGGTCAGCCTTCCTGACGGACACGGGTGCCGCAGCGGCTGCTCCTGCGCCCGCCGACGCACGCACATTTCGAGCGGGCGCGGGGTCGACGATTACTCGTCTCTGCTCCAGAGCCAGCTGTGCGCGCAGGGAGGCGATCACGGCCTGCTGGGAGGCATCGTTCTCCCGCAAGTAGACTATCACCGCCTGCAGGGAGACATCCTTCTCCCGCAGACCCGAGATCTCCGCCGTCAGCATCCGAACCCCGTCCGCCATCGTCTCCTGGGCACGGCCGGCTATTACTTGGAGACTCATCCCCCAGCCGGCCGAGTAGGCCACCCTGGCGCACATACGGAAGGCGCGGTAGTATGGGACGTGCAGATTTTTACTCTTGTGCGCCATCGTCTCTATCCTCGCGCAATTCTCGGATATAACGGCAGATAGTTCCACAACATACAGCGGACGGTGCACACTGGCGAGCTCCACCCGTGTGTGTGGGGGCGGGGTCGCCTTCGCCCGGCTTATGCTCGTCGGTTTCGGGGCAAGTCTAATATCCTCCAAACCTTCGAATGGGTTTGATTCCCACACAACAGCCCTCCGCGGGCGATTCGGCGTCTTCGCGAGGGACTCCCACGAAGATGACGTTTCGCCGACGCCCGTGGCGCTGACGGCACCAGCGAAGGAGGAGCACTCCCCCTTTAGGTTCGCCGGCAGCTCCTTACACAATGTGGTGCTACGAGCCACGCGCCTCCTAGCACCTGCAGCAGGGCTAAGTGCCCTGTCATTCGACGAGGAATGCTCCACTGGAGCTGCGCCGGGACCACTAACTATAACCGTACCTTCCCTCCTAGGTAAATTGTCCGGCTTCCCCGTGGTGATTGCCAATGCACTGATTGCGAGTCCCTGCTCCGCCGCTTGCATTGTGACGTAACCCTCGGCCCAGGTTTCCCTCACTGGGCAGGCGCGCGGCTCCGCGGCTCCGCGGCAGACAATGGGTTCCTCACCTACCTGCGCCGTAGCGGTGTCCACCGCTTCGTCGATGGCAGGAAGAAAGAAAAAAAAACTTCAATCTTTAACGGCAGCATAACACACTCCGCGACGCGTGTCCCAGGCCATGTGCACCCACGCACCACAAGCACAGAATGGCACTAGCATACGAGCCAGGAAACGAACTTTCCCGCCGAAAATACATCCCAATCTTAGGAGCGCCGTGGACACGTCCGTCTCGCCCCACATTCAGCGCGGCACACTCCAGTCAAAGATATCCAAACACAACCCAACATAACCTGACACAACCAAATGCAATGTGGCTCAACCTAACGTGCGCGACCAGTATTGCTGGACTCAACAAAGCCGAGCGGAATATAACAGAGGAGAGTACAGCACAGAAATCCAACGTATAGCAGTGTATACCACGTAAGTCGAACCTATGCAGGCCTAACCCAAACTAACGTAACCGAAACGAACGTAGCCCAACAAAACCTATCGTGCCAAGCCACTATTGCCGGCCTCCACAGAACCAAGCAGAGCCTATTAGAGCACAGTAGAGCACGGAAATCTACCGGATAGCAGTGTAAAGCACAAAAGTCGTAGCTACCCGGTCCTAACAGAACCCAACCTAACGTAACCAAGCGTAACCTAACTCAACCTAACGTGCCGCGAACAGTATTGCTGGCATCCTTAGAGTCAAGCAGAGCATACTAACGGAGAGTAGAGCACAGGAATCCATACAAACTGTGTGTACAGCAGTAAAGTCGAAACTAGCCAAGCGTAACCAGAGAAAGCATAACATAAATAAACGTTTACTATCACAAGATAATTTACCGAGACCACTATTACTGGCATGCCCAGAGCCGAGTAGAGCATACTAGGGAGCAGTAGAGCGCAGAGGTCCATCGCATTACAGTGTACAGAGCAGAAGTCATAGATATCCTATCCCACCCAACAACTCGAACCTATCCAAACGTAACCTAACAGAGCCTAACGAGTCGCGGCCAAAATTTCTGGTCTCGCCAGAGCAATGCAGAGCATATTAGATCACAGCGACTAACAGAAATCCACCGAACAGCAGCTGACAACGCAAAAGTCAAAGTTATCCAACCCTAACCTAACCAAACATAACAAAGCCAAACGTAATCTCACTCAACTGGACGTGTCTAGACCACTATTTCTGACATCCGCAGAGCCATTCAGAATATACCAGAGTACAGTAGAGCGCACAAATCCGACGTATTCCAGTGTAAAGTACAAAAGTCAATGATACCCAAATCCAACTTGACATAATCTAACCTAACCAAACACAGCCTAACTCGACATAACGTGCCGTTACCAGTTCTGCTGTCTTTCCCAGGGCCTGGCTGAAAATATTAGTGCACAGTAGAGTGCAGAAATCCGCCGAGTGGCAGTATATAGCACAAATGTCAGAGCTACCTTCTGCTATCCAGGCCAACCTTATCATACCCGAACGTAACCTAACTCAAACTAACGTGCAACGACCACGACTGCTGGCCTTCTCAGTGCCGAGCAGAGTATAGTATATCACGGTAGGGCGCAGAAATCCACCGAATAGCAGTGTATAGCGGAAAAGTTAGATCCATCTTGTCCTAACCTAACCAAACGTACCATAAACGAACTTAACCTAACTCAACCTAACGCGCCGAGACCACTACTGTTGGCGTCCCCAGAGACAAGCGGAACATGATAGAGCACAGTAGAGCACAGTGGCCCATATAAGATCTGTGTGGAGCACAAAAGTCAAAGCTATCCGCACCTGGCCCAAGTTAACCTAACCAAGCCGAACGTAATCTAGCACAGCCCAACGTACCGCGACCACTACTGCTGGCCTCCCCAGAGCCAGGCAGGGCATACTAGAGCAGATTATAGCGCTGTAGTACACCGAATAGCAGTATATATCACAAAAGTTGAAGCTATCCTCTCCTAGCCTAACCAAGCGTAACAGAATCAAGCGCAACGTAATCGAACCTAAAGTGTCTAGTCCACCATTGCTGGCATTTCCAGTGCTAAGCAGAAAATACCAGGACACAGTAGAGCGCAGGAATCCACCGAATATCAGTATATACCACGAAAATCAAAGCTACGCGAACATAACCGAAACTAACCTAACGGAACTTAGCATAACTCAACCTATCGCGCCGCGGCCACCATTGCTGGCCTCCCCAGAGTCGAGCAGAGTACAGTAGAGCAGACTAGAGCGCAGAAATCCACCGAATAAAAGTCTTTGCCAAGAAAGACACAGCGATCCAAACATAACCCGAACAAACGTGACCTAAACAATCGTAACATAACACAACCTGTCGTGTCACGACATCTATTGCTGGCTTCACCAGATTCGAGCAGGGTATAGTAGAATACAGTAGAGCGCAGAAGGCCGCCAAATAGCATTGTGTAGCATAAAACTCAATGACATCCTAGCTTAACCAGACCTAACCTAACCTAACCTAACGTAGAATAACTAAACCTAGCGTACCGCGACCACTATCGCTGGCTTCCCTGTAGACAAACAGAATGTGATAGAGCGCAGTAGAGCACAGCAGTGCACCAAATAGCTGTGAATAGCATAACAGTTAAAGCTACATTATCATAACATGACCAAATTTAATATAATCAAACACAGCTTGGCTCAACCTAGCGTGAAGAGACCGCACTTTTTACCCTCCCCAGAGCCAAGTAGGGCTTACTAGAGCGCAGTAGAGCGCAGAGGTACACCCAACAACAGTTTATGCCACGAAAGTCAAGACAAGACAGTCCAAACCCAACCCGTACTAATATAACATAACCGAACGTAGCCCAACTGACCCTATCGTACGGAGAACGCTATTACTGGCCTCCACCGAGTCGTGCAGAATGTAGTACATCAATGTAGAGTGTAGAATACTACCGAATAGCGGTGTATAGAACAAAGGTCAAAGCTACCCTTTCCTAACCTGAGCAACCGCAGCATTACCAAACGTAGGATTGCACAGCTTATCGAGGCACGACCACACTTGCTGGCCACGCAGAGTCGAACAGAGTATAGTAGAGCGCGCTAGAGCGCAGAAAGCCACCAAATAGCAGTGCGTAGCGCAAAAGTCAAAGACACCCTGACCAAACCTGACCTAACATAACCAAACAAAGCGTAACATAGCACGACCGAACGTGCGACGATCACTGTTCCTGGCCTCCCCAGGGCCATGCAGAACCTATTAGAGCAGGGTAGAGCGCAGAAATCCACAGCACCGCAGTGCAGATCAGAGAAGTCAAAGATACCCAAACCTAACCCAAACTAACATATTCTAACATGACATAGCCAAACCGAATATTACGTGCCGCGACCACTGTTGCTGGCATCCAGAGAGCAGAGCGTGGTATAGTATAGCAATGCGGAGCGCAGAAATCCACCGAATTGAAGTGTGTAGCACAAAAGCCAAAGCTATTCTACCCTAACCTAGTCAAACGTAGCATACACTGACGTAACATAACTAAACCTAACGTGCCTGGACCAATATTGCTGGCCTTCCCATCGCCAAGCAGAATGTTTTGGTGGAGAATGTGCGGCAGAGGTCAATAGAATGGCAGTGTATGGCCGAAAGGTCAAAGATGTACGAATGTAACGCATGCTCACATACCAACCGTGACCAAACGTAACCTAACAAAACCTATCGGGCAGCGGCCGATATTTCTGGACTTCCAGGAGCAAAGCAGGGTATGATAGAGCACAGTAGTTCAGAGAAATTCACCGAACATCTGTGTATGCCACAAAAGTCAAAGCGATCCTAACCAAGTCTTAACCAACCTATCCTAACCAAACGTCGCATAACTGGGCGTAACCCGCCGCGATCACTATTCTTGGCATCCGCAGAGCCGAGCAGAGTATAGTACATCACAGCAGAGTGCAGAAACCCACCGAAAGGCAGAGGAAGGCACGATTGTCAAAGCTACCTTAACTACGCCTAGCCTAAGCTAACTTAACCGAACGCAACATAACTCAACCTAACGTGCAGCGAACACCGTTCTTTTCGTATCATGAGCCAAGCAGAATATAGTGGTGCACAGTAGAGCACTTTCAGGCACAGAATAGCAGTTTATTGCACAAAAGCCTAAGCTACGCTGGCCAAACCCGATCGAGCCTGACACAGCCAAACGTAACATAGGATAAACTAACGTGCCGCGAACACCATTGCTGTCGTCCCGTGAGACAACCAGAATATAGTAGAGAACCGCGGAACGTAGAAGTGAGCAGAATCGGAGCGTACAGCCCAATCGTCAAAGATAACCTGACACACCTTGCCCTAACCTCACATATCCGAACGGAGCACGTATCAGCTTATCTTGCCGCGAAAGTCTCCGACGGCCTCCCCAAAACCAAGCAGAATAGTGCTGAGCACAGTGGAGCGCAGTTGTTTTCTGAATAGCAGTGCGTGGCACAAGAATCAGAACTATCCTAACCAAACATTGCCAAACGTGACCTAACCAGACGTAACGTAACCAAACCTAACATGCCGCGAACACTATCCCTGGCATTCACGGAGCCAGGCTGATTACATCATGGCAAATTGGAGAGCATAAATCTACGGAATGGCAGTGTATATCAGAAAAGACAAGGCTATAACTGCATAACCCAACCCAACTGATCCAGACAAAACGCAGCTTCACTCAACCTAACGTGCGGCGAACTCTATTCCTGGCCTCCACAGAGCCAAGCGGAACACGCCAGTGGAGAGTAGAACGCAGAAGTCCTTATAATCGCAGTGTATATCAGAATAGCCACAGCTACCCAAACCTAATCCAAGCCAACAGAGCATAACCAAACATGGCCTGACACAACCTAGCGTGCCGTGCCAGCTATTGTTGCCATCCCCAGAGCCAAGCAGGGCATACTAGAGCAAAGTAGAGCGCAGAAGTGCACAGAAAAGCAGTGTAAGGCTCAAAAGTTAGAGACATCCTAACCAAACATTGCCAAACCCAACATAGCCGAAAGTAACCTGACTCAACATGACGTACCGAGGCCACGGTTGCTGGCTTTCCCAGAGCCAAGCAGAAGATGTTAAAGCACTATAGGGAGCAGAAATCAACCTAATAGCAGACTATAGCACTGAGGTCATAGCTATATTCTCCTAACATCACCAGATGTAACATAACCAAACGTAGCCTAACTCAACCTAACGTGCCTAGACCATTATTGCTGTCCTCCCCAAAGCCAAGCAGAATATACAAGAGCACAATATAGCGCAGAAACCCGCCGCATTGCAATGTAAAGCACAATTGTCAAAGATATCCTAACCTAGGCTGACCTAATCTAATCCAACCAAAAGTAGGGTAATTCAACGTAACCTGCAGATGCCACTAATGCTGGCACTCACATAGCCAAGATGAACATATTTTCTCACAGTAGAGTGCAGTGAGCTCCCGAATAGCAGTGTATAGCGCAAAAGGCGTAGCTAACGCCTCCAAACATAATGAAACGTAACGTAACCAAACGTAACATGTCTAAACCTAGCGTGACGCGACCGCTATTTCTGGCTACCCAAGAGCCAAGCAGACCACACTAGTGCTCAGTAGAGCGCAGAAATCCGCTGAACAACAGAACACAGCGCAAAGGTCCAAGCCATCGTAACCAAACATTGCCCAACCCAGGCTACCCAAACGTAACCTAACTCAACCTATCGTGGCATGACCACTATTGCTGGCCACATAGGAGACGAGCAGTGTATAGTAGAGCAATGTGGACCGCAGAAATGCGCAGAGTATCAGGGTGCGGCGCGAAGGTCAAAGTTATCCTACCTGACCCAGCTAAACGTAACATAAGCAAACGCATCCAAACACAACCTATCGTGCATAGACCACTTTCGCTCCCCCCTCCCCGCCACCCCCCATCGCGAAGCAAAGCGTATTAGATGAGAGTAGAGCGCTGAAGTCCATTTAATGTCAGTGTACAGCAGGAAAGTCGAAGCTATCGTAACCTGAAGGAAAATAACATTACCTAACCAGACGTAACCTAACTCGAACTCCCGTGCCGAGACCGTAGTTGCTCGCCACCCCAGAGGGAAGCGGAAAATATTAGAACACAGTAGAGCGCAGAATTCCACCGAATAGCAGTGCGTAGCACAAAATGCAGGCCAATACTGGCCATACCAAACCAAACATAACATAACCAAACGTAACGTTACCCAACCTAACGTGCCGCGACTACTATTGCTGGAAGCCCCACGGCCAAGCAGGGCATATTACAGCACAGAATAGCGCGGATGTTCACCGAATAGCAGTATATGGCGCAAAAGTCAATGTTAACCTATCCGAAATTGACAAAACGTAATACAACCAGACGTAACCTAATAGAGCCTAACGTACCAGGACAACAATTGCTGGTCTCCCCGTAGCCAAACATAGCGCATCGGAGGGGAGCAGAGCGCAAAAATCCATAGAATCGCAGGGTACATCTGAAAAGTCAAAGATATCCAAACCTAACATAGAGCAACGTAACATAACCAAACGATGCATAACCCAACGTAACGCGCCGCAACCAGAATTGTTGTACACACCGGGGCCATGCAGAACATATTAGAGGAGATTAGGGCGCAGAAACAAATAGAATCGCAATGTATATCAGAGAAATCAAAGCTAGACAAGCCATGCCCTTGCAAATTTAAACTAACAATACGTAACCTAACAAAACCTAACATGACGCGGCCATAATTTCTGGCTCCTCCAGGGCAAAGAAGAGCATATTGGAGCACAGAAGAGCGGAGAAATCCACCGAATAGGAGTGTATAGCACAGAAGTTGAAGCCACCCTTTCCTAACCCAACAAACCGTAACATAACCAAACGTAACATAGCGCAAAGTCACTTGCCGCGACGACCATCGCTGGCATCCCCAGATTCGATCAGAGTATAGTAGAGCACAATAGAGTGCAAAACTCCACCGAATAACAGCGTACAACACGAAAGGCAAAGCTATCCAGTCCGAAACCAAATTAATGTAACGCAACCAAACGAAGCCTAACTCAACCTAGCGTGCCGAGAACATTATTGCTGGCACCTCCAGAGCCAAGCAGAGTACATTAGAGCACATGAGATCGCATGAAACCACCGTATAGCGGTGTATACCACAAAAGACAAAGTACCTTATCCTAACCTAGCCATACGTAACGTAACCGGACGTAACCTAGCTCAACCTCACATGACGAGACCACTATTGCTGGCCTCCGCAAAGACAAGCAGAAAATATTAGAACAAAGTAGAGCGCAGAAATCCGCGGATAGGTGTGATAGCACGAAAGTTTGAAATACCCTATCCTACCCTCACGAACGTAACAGAAACGGACGCGGCATATCTCAATCAAACGTGCCGGGACCACAGCCGCCGGTCTCCGCCGAGCCAGGTAGAATACAGTAGATCACAGTTGAATACACGAACCCGCCGTATAATAGTGTGCAGCACAAAAGTCGAAGCCACCCTAACCAAACAGAAACTAACATAACGCAACCAAACGTAGCCAACTGAACATAGCGAGCCGCGAACATTGCTGGCCTCCACAGGGCCAAGCAGAATATTGTAGAGCAACTCGAGGGCAGAAATCCTCCTTTTGACAGTGTATAGCACGAAAGTCATGGATAACCTGCCCGAGCTTGGCATAACCTAACCTAATCAAACGTAACGTAACTCAGCCTTACGTGCCGAGATCACCACCTCTGGATTCCCCAGAGACAAGCAGAAAATATTAGAACACAGTAGAGCGCAGAAATCTGCGGATAGCAATGCATAGTACAAAAGTCAATGCTATCCTGTCCTAATATATCCAACCTTATCATACCCAAACGTACCATAGCTCATCCTAACGTACCACGGCCACTATTGCCGGCCTGCGCAGAGTCGAGCAGAACTTATTAGAGGACAGTAGAGGGCAGAAATACATAGAATCGCATTGTATAGCGCAAAAGCCATATGTATCCAGACCAAACTGAAGGTAACATAACCTAACCAAACGTAGCCTGCAGCAACATTGCGTGCCGCGGCCACAATGTTTGGCCCCCCCCCCCAGGGCCAAGCAGAATGAAGTGGAGCGCACTCGAGCCCAGAAAGTCAGGGAACAACAGTGTACAGCACGAAAATCAAAGCTATACTTACCGAGCTTAACACAACGTAAACTAACCAAACGCAACCTAACTCAACCTAACGTGCCGCGATCACAACCGCTCTCCTCCCCAGAGCCAAGCAGAAAATATTAGAACACAGTACAGCGCAGAAATTCGCGGATAGCAGCGTACAGCACAAATGACAGGCAAATAGTGGCCAACCTGGACGTACCTAACCTATTCAAGCGTACTGTAACTCAACATATCGTAACGAGGCCAATATTGCTGGCCTGTCAGAGCCAGGCAGAGCATATTAGAGCAAACTAGAGTGCAGGAATACGCCAAAGAGCAGTTTCTAGCACACAAGCCATAGAAATCCAATCCGAGCCTTCCTTAACTAACCTAACGAAAGGTAACTTCACTCAACATAAACTGTCGAGACCACAATTACTGGCCACCACAGAGCCAAGCAGAACGTATTATAGCACATGTGAGCCCAGAAACCCACCGAACAGTGGTGTACGGCGCAAAAGGCAAAGTATCCAATCCTAACGTAGCCAAGCGTAACATAACCCAACCTAACATTAGGAGACGAATATTCCTGGCCTCCGCAAAGTCAAGCAGAATGAACCAGAGCACAGTAGTGCGAAGAAACCCACCGCATTGCAGTGCATAGCACGAAAGTCTGACATATCATGGCATAACCTGACCATACATTACCTACACAAACGTAGTGCATCTATACATAACGTGACGAAACCAATATTGCTGGCATACTCAGAGCCAGGCAGAGCACAATAGATCACAATAAAGTGCAGAAATCCACCGAATAGCAGTGAATAGGAAAACACAACGTACACAAGCGTAACCTAACACAACCTAACATGACGAGGCCCTTACTTGTGTCCTCCACAGAGGCAAGCAGTATTTACTAGAGCATAGTAGTTCTTAGAAGTCCACCGAACGTCAGAGAATGGGACAAAACTCGATGAGATCCTAACATAACTTCTCCTAACCTGACCTACGCAAACGTAGCGTAACTCAACAAAGCGTGCCGCGGCCACTGCTGCCGAAATCCTCAGAGCCAAGCAGAATACACCACAGCACAGTAGATCACAGGAACCCCCCGCATAGTAGTGTACAGCACGGAAGTCAAAGACATCGTAGCCAAACGTAACATAACATGACCTAATCAAACGTCACTCAACATAACTTGCCACGACTTTTTCTGTCCTCCACAGGGCCAAGCAGAAAATAGTAGAGCACAGTCGAGTGCAGAAATCCTCCGAATAGCAACGCGCAGCACAAAAGACAAAGTAGCCTAATCTAGCACAACCAAACGTATCACATTCAAACGTAACCTAACTCAATCCAACACGAGGAGACAGCAATTGCTTGCTCTCACAGAGACAAGCAGAATGTGCTAGAGCACAATAGTGAGCAGATATTCACCTCATTACAGTCTATAACGAAAGGGTCAAATATATCCAAGCCATACCTGACCAAACCTAACCTAACAAAACGTAGCCCAACTCAACGTAACGTGCCAAGGCCACCATTGTTGGCCTGCCAGAGCCATGTAGAACATACTAGAGAACACTAGGTTGCTGAAATTCCCGAACAGCTGTGTACAGCAGAAAAGTCTGTACTACACTATACTAATGTATACAAACTTAACATAACCAAACGTAACATAACTGAACCTAACGTACCGCGACCACTATTGCTGGCCTCGCGAGAGCGGAGCAGAACATATTAACGGAGAGTCACACCACCGCACAGCAACGCCCGCATAGCCTGCGGAATTAGCGCGCCCGTACCACGGCCTCTCGAACTGGCGTAATCCCAGCCGCCTGCCCGTGGTCGCCGAAACCAGCGTTCCAAAGGGAGTGGGGGACGGTCCCCACGAAACATATCCAGACCTAAGCTAACATAACCCAACCTATCCAAACGCAGAATAACACACCACACCGTGCCGCGGCCACTGCTACTGGACTACCTGTAGACAAGCAGAATGTAGTAGAGTACAGTAGATCACAGGAATCAACCGGACAATAGTGCATAGCGCGAATGTTAAGGCAATCCTGACCAAACATAACCTAACCTAACCTACCCCAACATACAATAATTCAAAGTGACGTGCCGAGGCTACTATTACTGGACGAACCAGTGCAAAACAGAACATATTAGAGCGCAGTGGAACGCAGAAATCGAACGAACCGCAGTGAATGGCACAAAAGTCTGAGCGGTATATAGCACAAAAGCCAAAGTAGCACGTCCTAACATAGCCAAACGTGACATACCCAAACGCAGTCTAACACATCCTAACATTACGAGACCGCTATTGCCGGCACCGACAGGGACAAGCAGAAAGTACTAGAGCACAGTACAGCGCAGAATTCCACCGTATTGCAGTGAATGGCACACAAGCCTTATATGCCCTAACCAAACGTGATGTAATCAAACCTAGCCAAGAGCAGCATTATCCAAAATGGCGGGTCGCGACCACTGCTCCTGGCCTGACCAGAGCGAAACAGAACGTAGCTGAGCGCTTTAGAACACAGAAATCAGCCGAAAAGCAGTGTAAGGCACAAGAGACGTAGTAGCCCATCCTGACTTATCCAAACGTGACATACACAAACGTAGCCTAGCCAAACTTAACACGACGACACCACCGTTACTGGCCTCCACAGGGACCAGCAGCATGTGCTAGAGCACAGTAGTGCGCAGAAATCTACCGCATAGCCGTGGTAAGCATAAAGGTCGAAGATATCCCAGCATAACCTGGCCTAACCTAACCAAACCAAACGTAGCGTAACTCAACAGGGCGTGCCGCGACCACTGCTGTCGGACTCCGCAGAGCGGGGCAGAACATAGTAGAGCATAGTAGTTCACGCAAGCCCAAGGAACAGCTGTGTACGGCACAGAAGTCAAAGCTATCCTGACAAAGTGTAGCCATGCCTGACCTAACCAATCGTAACAGGACTCAACCTAACGTGCCAAGGCCACTACTTCTCGCCTCTCCAGAGTCGAGCAGAGTACAGTAGAGCTATATAGATCGCAGGAATCCACCGAATAGCAGTGTATAGCACAAAAGTCAAAGAAATTCTGACCGAACCTTCCAAACCTAACCTAACAAAACGTAACCTTGCTAATCCTAACTTGCCGAGATCACTGTTACTAGCCACCCAAGAGAAAAGCAGAGCATATTAGAGAAATGTAGAGACCAGAAGTACACCGAACAGTAGTCTGTTGCATAAAAGTCGAAGATATCCTAACCTAACCTGAAGTAACCTGACCTAAAGGAACGGGGCATAGCTCAACATAACGTGCCACGACCACTGCTCCTGGCCTCCCCGGAGCGAAGCAGAATGCAGTAGAGCTCAGTAAATAACAGATGTCCACCGAAAAACATTGTATAGCACGAAAGTCAAGGCTATCCTGACAAAGTGTAGCATAACATGCCCAAACCAATCCAGAGCGTGCCGCGGCCACCGCTGCCGAAATCCTCAGAGCCAAGCAGAACACATTAGATCGCAGTATGAAGCAAGGGACAAGCAGAAAATACTAGAGCACAGTGTTACGCTGAAATCCATCGAATAGCAGTGTATAGCACAAAAGTCAAAGAACTTCAGACCGAACCTTCCAAACCTAACCTAACAAAACGTAACCTTGCTAATCGTAACTTGCCGAGATCACTGTTACTAGCCACCCAAGAGAAAAGCAGAGCATATTAGAGAAATGTAGAGACCAGAAGTACACCGAACAGTAGTCTGTTGCATAAAAGTCGAAGATATCCTAACCTAACCTGAAGTAACCTGACCTAAAGGAACGGGGCATAGCTCAACATAACGTGCCACGACCACTGCTCCTGGCCTCCCCGGAGCGAAGCAGAATGCAGTAGAGCTCAGTAAATAACAGATGTCCACCGAAAAACATTGTATAGCACGAAAGTCAAGGCTATCCTGACAAAGTGTAGCATAACATGCCCAAACCAATCCAGAGCGTGCCGCGGCCACCGCTGCCGAAATCCTCAGAGCCAAGCAGAACACATTAGATCGCAGTATGAAGCAAGGGACAAGCAGAAAATACTAGAGCACAGTGTTACGCTGAAATCCATCGAATAGCAGTGTATAGCACAAAAGTCAAAGAACTTCAGACCGAACCTTCCAAACCTAACCTAACAAAACGTAACCTTGCTAATCGTAACTTGCCGAGATCACTGTTACTAGCCACCCAAGAGAAAAGCAGAGCATATTAGAGAAATGTAGAGACCAGAAGTACACCGAACAGTAGTCTGTTGCATAAAAGTCGAAGATATCCTAACCTAACCTGAAGTAACCTGACCTAAAGGAACGGGGCATAGCTCAACATAACGTGCCACGACCACTGCTCCTGGCCTCCCCGGAGCGAAGCAGAATGCAGTAGAGCTCAGTAAATAACAGATGTCCACCGAAAAACATTGTATAGCACGAAAGTCAAGGCTATCCTGACAAAGTGTAGCATAACATGCCCAAACCAATCGTAACCCCAACCTAACGTTCCACGGCCACTATTGCTCGCCTCGCCAGAGTCGAGCAGAGCATAGTAGAGCAATGTAGAGCGGAGAGATACACCGAACGGCAGTTTATAGCACTAAAGTCGAGGATATGCCAATTCAACGTGACACAACCCAACACAAAAGAACGTAGCACAGCTCAGATAACGTGCCGCGAATACTGCTACTGGTCCCCACAGAGCCAAGCATAATGTAGCAGAGCACAGTGTACCGCAGAAATCCACAGAATGGCAGCGTATGGTACAAATGTCTAAACCATTCTCTCCTTACCGAACCAAACATAACGCAAGCGAAAGCAGACAAACTCAGGCTGACGTGTTGAGACCAGCATTGCTGGCCACCCCAGAGCCAAGCAGCATATACTAGAGCACAGTGTTACGCTGAAATCCATCGAATAGCAGTGTATAGCACAAAAGCGAAATTTAACCTAACCGAAGCTTCCAAGCCTGACCTAACGAGATGTAACCTAGCTGAACCTAACGTACCGAGACCGCTGTTACTGCCCACACCAGAAACAAGCAGGGAGCACTAGAGCACATTAGATCGCAGAAATCCACCGCATGGCAGCTTATAGCACGTAATTCGAAGCTATCCTAATCAAACAGAGCCTTACATAACCTAACCAAGCGTAACCTAACTGAACCTGGTGTGCCACGACCGCTATTGCTCGGCTCCACAGAGACGAGTAGAGTAAAGTAAAGCAATGCAGAGCGCAGAAATACCCTAATAGCAGTGTATAAGGCATAAGTCATAAAAATACTAACCGAACATTCCTAACCTAACCTAAAGAAACATAACCCAACCCAACATAATGTACCGAGACCACGATTACCGCCCTTCCCAGAACCAAGCAGAGCTTATTAGGGCACATTAGAGAGCAGAAATCCAACGTACAGCTGTGTGTAGCACAAAAGTCCAAGCTATCCTATCCTTACTTCACAAAGCGTACCATAGCCGAAGGTAGCATAACTCAAACTAACGTGCCGATACCGCTATTCTGGCTACCCCAGGGCTACGCAGAATGTACTACAGCACAGCAGAGCGCAGAAGTCCACCGCAGTCCAGCGTATATCGCAAAAGCCAAACGTATACGGACCTGACATGACCTAACCTTACCTACCCGAACGTAGTGTTACTCAATATAACGTGACGTGTCCGATATTGCCGTCATCCCCAGAGCCAAGCAGAACACATTAGATCGCAGTATGAAGCAAAAATCCACAGTATACCAGTGTAAAGCGTAGAAGACATGGTCATCGTGCCCTAACACATCCAAACGTAACATAAGCGTACGTAATATATCTGAATCTATCGCTCCCAGCCACTATTGCTGGCCTGCCCAGAGGCAAGCAGAACATACTAGAGCACAGTAGAAATCAGAAGTTCACCGAATAGCAGTGTATAGCACAAAAGTGAGGGATACCCTAATGTTACTTGTCCTAACGTAGCCTACACAAGCGTAGTGTATCTCAATATAAAGTGACTATAACGATCTGGTTGGCCTCCCCAGTGCCGAGCAGAACATGCTAGAGCACAGTAGAAGGCAGAAATCCTCCGAGAATCAGTGTATCGCACAAAAGTCAAGGACATCGTATCCCAACCCAGCCAAACGTAACTGGACATACGTAACAATGCACAAGCTAACACTCTGAGACCACTACTGCTGGCATCCTCTGAGTCAAGCAGGGGATATTGCAACACAGTAGAGCGCAGAGATCAGCAGATAGCAGTGTGTAGCACAAAAGTCTAAACTATTCTAAACTAACCTCACATGACGTAACATGACCAAACGTAGTCGTACACAATATAACGTGCCGCGACCGCTACTGATGGCACCCGCGGAACAAGCAAATCATATTAGAGCGTACTCGAGAGCAGAAATCCACCGAATAGCAGTGTATAGCACAACACACAGAGTTGCAAATCCTAACCTATCCAAACGAAACGAATCCGAACGTAGCCTAAATGAACCTAATATGACGAGAACACTAATGCTTTCTTCCACACGCACAAGCGGAGCGTACTAGAGCATAGCTGTGCTCAGAAATCCACCGCAATGCTGTGAATAGCACAAAATTCGAAGATATTGTAACTTAACCTGACCCAACCTATCCAACCCAAACGTAGTGTAACTAAACATAACGTGTCGAAATCAATGTTGCTGGTCTACCCACAGTGAAGCAAGCAATATTGGAGCGCAGTAGAATGCAGAAATCGACCGAATAGCAGTGTATAGCACAAAATTCAAAGTAGCCTATCCCAACCTAGGAAAACGAAACATAACCAAACATATCCAAGCTCAACCTAACATGACGAGACCACCATTGCTGGCCTCCACAGAGTCAAGCAGGGAGTACTACGTAACGCTAGCGAGCAGAAATCAACCGCATTGCAGTGAATGGCACAAAAGTCGAAGGTATCCTAGCCTAACATTTCCTAACCTAACCGAAACAAACGTAGCGTAGCAAAGCATAGCGTGCCGCCGCCACTGCTGCTGGAATCCACACAGCCAAGCAGAATATAGTAGAGCACAGTAGATCACAGGAATCCATCGGATGACAGTGTACAGCGCGAAAGTCGAAGGTACTGTATCCAAATATAACCTAACCTAACAAAACCAAGCGTAACCCAGCAGAAACTGACGTGACACGGCCGCTACTGCTCGCCACCTCATTGTCGAGCAGAGTATAGTAGAGCAATGACGAGCGCGGAAATGCACCGAATAGCAGTGTACAGCAAAACAGCCAAAGAGGTCGTAGCCAAGCCTTCGAAACCTAACCTAACAAATCGTGACATTGCTGAACCTCACGTGCCGGGAACACTATTACTGGCTATCCCAGAGCCAAGCAGAGCATATTAGAGCACACTAGACTGCAGGAAGCAACGGAATAGCGGTGTACAGCACAAAAGTCAAAGTAACACATCCTAACCTAGCCAAACGTAACAAAACCTCACGAATCCCAATTCAACCTGACATGACCAGACCACTATCTATGTCCTCCACAATGATAAGCAGAATGTGCTGCAGCACAGTAGATCACAGAAATCCACCTGAAGACTGTGTATAGCACGAAAGTCAAAGGCATCCTGACCAAACTTAACCTAGTCTGAAATAACCAAACGAACCCTAAGTCAACCTAACGTGCCACGACCTCTATTGCTCGCCACCCCAGAGTCGAGCGGAGCAGAGTAGAGAAATGTAGAGCGCGGACATACACCGAATACCAGTGTTTTGCACAAGGGTCATATATATCCTAACCAAGCCTTCCTAACCTAACCAAACGAAACGTATCGTATCTCCAACTGACGTGCCGGGTGTCCTATTACTGGCCGCCTCAGAGCTAAGCAGAACACGCCAGAGCAGACTAGATTGCAGAAATCCACCGAATAGCAGCGTATGACACAGAAGTCTAAGCTATTCTGTCTTAACCTAACCAAACGTAACATAAGCAAACGTACAGGAACTCAACCTGACGAGCCGAGACCACTACTGCTGGCGTCCCCAGAGCCAAGCAGAGCGTACTAGAACACATTAGAAGACAAATATCCAACGAAAAGCAGTGAATAGTACAAAAGCCAAGGTAGCCAATCCTATCCTAGCCAAGCGTAGCATATCCAAACGTCACCCAACTAAACCAAAGATGACTAGACAAATATTGCTGACCTCCACAGAGACAAGCAGAGTGCGTCAGTGCACAGTAGTGCGCAGTAATCCACCACATTGGAGTGAATATCACAAAAGTCGCAGATACCATAGCGTAACCTGACCTAGCCTAACCTAACCAAACGAATCGTAGCTCAACAGAACGTGCCGCGACCAATGCTGCGGGACTCCCCAGAGGCAGGCAGAAAGTTCTAGAGCACAGTAGATAACAGGATCACGCCGAATAATGGTATATAGCACGAAAGTCGAAGCAATCCTGTCCAAACACATCATAACATAACATAATCGTACGTAGCCTAACACGACATAACGTGCCGCGACCACTGTTGCTGGCCTGCCAAGGGCCAAGCGAAATATAGCCGAACACAGTCAAGTTCAAAGGTCGTCCGAAGAGCAGTGCATAGCACGAAAGCCAAAGATAACATGACGGAGCTATAGAAACCCGAACCCAACTAAACGAAACATAAACCAGCCTAACCTGCCGATACCACTATTGCAGGTCTCCCCAGAGCCAAACAGGAAATACTGGAGCACAACAGATCGCAGAAATCCACAGCATTGCAGTGAATAGTACATAAGTCGAAGATACCCTATCCTGACTTGGCCTAATCTAACCTAACCAAGCGTAGCATAGCTCAAAGCAACGTGTCGCGACCACTGCTCCTGGCATCCCAAGAGCTAAGCAGAATGTAGTAGATCACAGTGAATCTCAGAAGTCCACAGAATAGCAGTGTGCGAAGTTCAAAGCTACCATAACCAAACAAACTAACCTAACCCAACCAAGCGTAACCAAATTCAACCTGACACGCCACGACCACTGTTGCTCTCCTCCACAGAGTCGAGCAGAGTATAGTAGAGCAATGTAGAGCGCAGAAAGCCACCGAATAGCGGTTTAAAGGTCAAAGATCAAAGAAACTTTAACCAAGCTTTCATAACGTAACCAAACGAGACGAAACCTAACTGTAACTGACGTACCGTGAGTACCATTGCTGGCTGCCCCAGAACCAAGCAGGACACGTCGGTGCACAGTAGAGCGCAGAAATCCACCGAATAGCAGCGTATGGCACAAAAGTCTAAGATATTATATACTAGCCTAATCAAACGTAACATAGGCAAACGTACCCAAGCTCATCCTAACGTGCCGGGACCACTACTGCAGGCATCCCCAGAGGCGAGCAGAAAATATTAGGGAGCAGCAGAGCGAAGAAATCCTCGGAAAGCAGTGTGTAGCACAAAAATCAGACATACCCGACCTAGCCTGACCCTACCTAACTTACCCTAACGAAGTGTAATAAGACATAACGTGCCGAGACCAATATTGCTAGCAATCCGAGGGCTAAGGATAATTCAGTTAAGCAAAGTATACTAAAGCACTGTAGTGCGCAGGAATGCTCCGTATAGCAGCGTATAGCACGTAAGTCTAAGTTACCTGGCCGACCTTATCCTAACATAACCCAACAAAACGTAAACTAACTCAACCTAAAATGACGAGACCACTATTGTTGGCCTCCACAAAGCCATGTAGAAAATACTAGAGCACTCTTGAACGCAGAAGTCCACCCAATAGCTGCGTGTAGCACAAAAGTCAAAGCTATTCTAACCTAATATGTCCAATCCTAACATAGACGAACGTGGCATAACTCAAACAATCGCACACCGACCACTATTGCTATCCTCCCAATAGTCAGGCAGTACTTATCAGAGGAACGTAGAGAGCAGAAATCCACAGATTCTCAGTGTATAGTGCAAAAGTCATATCTATCCTGACATAACCGAAGATATTACAGCCTCACCAATCGTAGCCTGCCAAACGTATCCTGCCGCGCCCACTATTGGTGGCATTCCCAGTTGAAAGCATAATACAGTAGAGCACAGTCGAGCGCAGAAATCATCCTAATAGCAGTGAACAGCGCGAAAGTCGAAGTTAACCATACCGAGCTTAACATAGCCTAACCTTACTAAACGTAACATAACTCAACGTTACGTGCCTAGACCACTAGAGCTGGTCTCTCCCATTCCAATCAGAAAATATCGGAACACAGCAGAGCGCAGATATCGGCGGACACCAGTGTATAGCACAAAAGTCCAAACTGTCCAATCCTAACCTCACCAAACGTAACACATTCAAACGTAACCCAACTCAACCTAACGTGACGGGACCACTCTTGCAGGTCCCCGCAGATACGAGCAGAATGTACTATGGCATAGTAGTATGCGGAAATCCACCACATTGCAGTAAATAGAACAAAAGCCGTAGATAACGCAACCAAACATATCCGAACCTAATCTAGGAAAACGTAGCATGACCCAAGATAACGTGCAGCGACCACTGCACCTGGCCTTCCCTGAGCCAAACAGGGCGTAGCAGATCACAGCAGATCAGAGAAACCCACGGAAAAGCTGTGTATACTGCGAAGGTTAAGACAACCATAATCAAAGTTAACCCATCCTAACATAACCGAACGTAACCTAACAAAACCTGTCGTGCCACGACGACTACTGCTCGCCTGCCCAGAGTCGAGCAGAGTATAGTAGAGCAGTGTAGAGTGCAGAAATCCACCGAAAAGCTTTATATAGCACAAAAGTCAAAAAAATCCTAACTGAGCCCTCCTAACCTAAGGAACCGTAGCGTATCCATACTTAAACTAAGGTGCCGAGACCACTATTGCTGGCCACCCCAGAGCCACGCAGAACATACTAGAGCACACTAGAGCGCAGAAGTCCGTCGAATAGCAGTGTATAGCACAAAAGTCAAAGCTACCCTATCCTATCATAGGCAAACGTAACATATCCAAACGTATCCAAACGCAACGTAACGTAACGAGAACACTATTTCTGCTATCCACAGAAAGAAACAGAATGTACTAGAGGACAGTAGATCACAGAAATCCTACGCATTGCAGTGAATAGCACAAAGGACGTAGATACCCTTGCATATCCTGACCTAACATAACCCAACCAAACTGAGCATAACCCAGCATCACGTGCCGCAACCACTGCTCCTGGCATCCGTGGATTGAAGCAGAAGACGGTAGAGCACTGTAGATCACAGTAATCCTCCGAAAAGCAGTGCAAAGCACGAAAATCCAAGGCATCCTAACCAAACATAACCTAACCAAACCAAGCCAAGCATACCTTCCTCAGCCTAACGTGCGACGACCTCTATTGCTCGCCACCGCGTATTCGAGCGGAGCATAGTAGAGCAATGGAATGCTCCGAATAGTAGTGTATAGCACGTAAGTCTAAGTTACCTGGCCGACCTTATCCTAACATAACCAAACCAAACGTAAACTAACTCAACCTCACATGACGAGACCCCTATTGTTGGCCTCCACAAAGCCATGTAGAAAATACTAGAGCACACTTGAGCGCAGAAGTCCACCCAATAGCTGTGTGTAGCACAAAAGTCAAAGCTATTCTAACCTAATATGTCCAATCCTAACATAGACGAACGTAGCATAACTCAAACAATCGCACACCGACCACTATTGCTATCCTCCCAATAGTCAGGCAGTACTTATCAGAGGAACGTAGAGAGCAGAAATCCACAGATTCTCAGTGTATAGTGCAAAAGTCATATCTATCCTGACATAACCGAAGATATTACAGCCTCACCAATCGTAGCCTGCCAAACGTATCCTGCCGCGCCCACTATTAGTGGCATTCCCAGTTGAAAGCATAATACAGTAGAGCACAGTCGAGCGCAGAAATCATCCTAATAGCAGTGAACAGCGCGAAAGTCGAAGTTAACCATACCGAGCTTAACATAGCCTAACCTTACTAAACGTAACATAACTCAACGTTACGTGCCTAGACCACTAGAGCTGGTCTCTCCCATTCCAATCAGAAAATATCGGAACACAGCAGAGCGCAGATATCGGCGGACACCAGTGTATAGCACAAAAGTCCAAACTGTCCAATCCTAACCTCACCAAACGTAACACATTCAAACGTAACCCAACTCAACCTAACGTGACGGGACCACTCTTGCAGGTCCCCGCAGATACGAGCAGAATGTACTATGGCATAGTAGTATGCGGAAATCCACCACATTGCAGTAAATAGAACAAAAGCCGTAGATAACGCAACCAAACATATCCGAACCTAATCTAGGAAAACGTAGCATGACCCAAGATAACGTGCAGCGACCACTGCACCTGGCCTTCCCTGAGCCAAACAGGGCGTAGCAGATCACAGCAGATCAGAGAAACCCACGGAAAAGCTGTGTATACTGCGAAGGTTAAGACAACCATAATCAAAGTTAACCCATCCTAACATAACCGAACGTAACCTAACAAAACCTGTCGTGCCACGACGACTACTGCTCGCCTGCCCAGAGTCGAGCAGAGTATAGTAGAGCAGTGTAGAGTGCAGAAATCCACCGAAAAGCTTTATATAGCACAAAAGTCAAAGAAATCCTAACCGAGCCCTCCTAACCTAAGGAACCGTAGCGTATCCATACTTAAACTATGGTGCCGAGACCACTATTGCTGGCCACCCCAGAGCCACGCAGAACATACTAGAGCACACTAGAGCGCAGAAGTCCGTCGAATAGCAGTGTATAGCACAAAAGTCAAAGCTACCCTATCCTATCATAGGCAAACGTAACATATCCAAACGTATCCAAACGCAACGTAACGTAACGAGAACACTATTTCTGCTATCCACAGAAAGAAACAGAATGTACTAGAGGACAGTAGATCACAGAAATCCTACGCATTGCAGTGAATAGCACAAAGGACGTAGATACCCTTGCATATCCTGACCTAACATAACCCAACCAAACTGAGCATAACCCAGCATCACGTGCCGCAACCACTGCTCCTGGCATCCGTGGATTGAAGCAGAAGACGGTAGAGCACTGTAGATCACAGTAATCCTCCGAAAAGCAGTGCAAAGCACGAAAATCCAAGGCATCCTAACCAAACATAACCTAACCAAACCAAGCCAAGCATACCTTCCTCAGCCTAACGTGCGACGACCTCTATTGCTCGCCACCGCGTATTCGAGCGGAGCATAGTAGAGCAATGCAGAGCGCCACATCATCAGAATGGCAGTGCACAGCACAATAGTCAAAGGTATCCTAACCAAGCGTTCCTGGCCTAACGCAACGAAACGTAACTTACGTCAAGCTGACGTGCCGGATGTACTACGACCGGCCGCCCCAGAGCCAAGCAGAACATATCACAGCACTGTAGAGAGCAGAAGTCCACCGAATAACAGCATATGGCACAAAAGTCAATGCCATTCTATCCTAACCTAGCCAAACGTAACACAAACAAACGTAGCATAGCTCACCCTAACGTGCAGAGACCACTATAGCTTTCATCCCAAGACCCAAGCAGAATTTGCTACAGCACAGCTGAGCGCATTGCAGTGTATAGTACAAAGGTCGAACATATCCTGACATAACACGTCCTAACGTAACCTATACACATGCAGTGTTACACAACATGGCGTGACGAGACCGACATTGCTGGCATATCCAGCGCCAAGCAGAGCATACTGGAATACATTTGAGCGCAAAATCCACTGAACAGCAGTGACTTGAACAAATATCAAAGCAGCCAATCCTAGCCCAGTCAAACGTAACACGCCCAAACGTAGCCTAACTCAACCTAATATGACGAGTCCACTATTGCAGACCTCCACAGAGACAAGCACAGTGCACTAGAGCACAGCAGAACGCAGAAATCCTCTGCACTGCTGTGAAGGGCACAAAGAGCGCAGATAACCTAAGCCAAACTGACCTAACCAAACCAAACCGAACGTAGCATATCTCAACATACCGTGCCGTGACCACTGCTCCTGGCCTCCCCACAGTCTAGCAGAATATAGTAGAGTACTGCAGAGGACAGAAGTCCTCAAGTAGCAATGTACAGCACGAATGTCAGAGCTATATCAACCAAACAAAGCCTAAACTAATCTGACCAAACGTGACGTATCTCAACCAAAAGCGCCGCGGCCGCTACTGCTCGCCTTCACACAGTCGCGCAGAGTATAGTATAGCAATGTAGAGCGCAGAAATCCACCGAAATGCAATGTACAGCGCAAAAGTAGAGGATATCGTAACCTAACCATGCATGGCCAAACTAGCCATACGTAGCATAGCTAAACGTAACATGCCGCAACCGCTATTGGTTGCATTCGTGGAGCCATGCAGAGCACATTAGAGCACATTAGAGGGCAGAAATTCACCGAATAGCAGTGTATAGCACAAAAGTCAGAGCTATCCGATCCTAATATGTCCAATCTTAACATAAACAACTGTAACATGCCTCATCCCAACGTACCACGACCACTGTCGCTGTCCTCCACATAGACGAGCAGGAATTATTATAGGACAACGGAGCGCAGTACTCCACAGAATCGCAGTGTATAGCACGTAAGTCATATCAATCCATACCTAACCCAAGCTAACGTAACATAGCCAAACGTAGCCTACCTCAACGTAACGTGCCACGGCCGCACTTGACGGCATTAGCAGTGCTAGGCATAATAAAGTAGAGCACAGTACAGCGCAGCAATACCCCGTATAGCAGTGAATAGCACGAAAGTCTAAGTTAATCTGGCAGAGATTAACCTAACCTAATGCAACGGAACGTAGCCTAACTAAAACTAACATGACAAGACAACTTTTGGTGGCTTCCAGAATGGCAAGCAGAATGTATTAGAGCATAGTAGTGCGCAAAAATCGACCGCATACTAGTGAATAGGACAAAAGACAGACATACCATGACCTAACCCGACCGCACCTAACCTATCCAAACGTAGTTTAACTAAACATGACGTGTCGAGGCCAATATTTCTTTAACCGCATGGCCAAGCAGCGCATGTTAGAGCGCGTCAGAGCGCAGAACTCCACCGAATATCGGTATATAGCACAAAACACAGAGATAACCTGACCGAGCTTGACATTACGTAACCAAACCAAACGTAACATACCTCAACCAAACGTACCCCGATCACTATTGCTGGCCTCCACAGGACCAAGCAGAATGTAGTAGACCGCAGCGGAGCGCAGAAATCCACGGGGCAACAGTGTATAACACTGAAGTCAAAGCTACCGATACCGAACTTGAGCCAACCCAAGCTGACCAAACGTAACCCAACACAACCTAACGTGCGAGAACAGTATTGCTCTCAACTCGTGGGCTAAGTATACTTTAGTAGAGCACAGTACAGCGCAAGAATGCTCCGAATAGTTGTGTATAGCACGACAGTTTATGTTACCATCCGAGCTTAACCTAACCTTACCTAACCAAACGTAAACTAACTCAACCTAACATGACGAGCCCACTATTTCTGGCCTCCGCAAAGACAAGCAGATAGCATTAGAACACAGTAGAGCGTAGAAGTGCGCGGATAGGAGGGTATAGCGCAAAAGTGTGAGATATCATTCTCCGAATAGTTGTGTATAGCACGACAGTTTATGTTACCATCCGAGCTTAACCTAACCTTACCTAACCAAACGTAAACTAACTCAACCTAACATGACGAGCCCACTATTTCTGGCCTCCGCAAAGACAAGCAGATAGCATTAGAACACAGTAGAGCGTAGATGTGCGCGGATAGGAGGGTATAGCGCAAAAGTGTGAGATATCATATCCCAACCTGCCAAACGTAACAAAACCGAACGTAGCATAGCTCAAGCTAACGTGCCGAGACCACAATTGCTGGCATCCCCAAAGCCAAGGAAAAATGCTAGAGCACAGCATAGCGCAGAAGTCCAAATCATTGCAGTGTATAGCACAAAACTCAAACATATCCTGACAGAACTTGCCATCACCGAACATATCCAAACGTAGTGTAACTCAACATAACGTTTCGAGGCCAACATCGCTGGCCTCCCAGAACCAAGCAGAGCATATTAGAGAGCGTTAGGCCGCAGAGATCCACCGAATTGTAGTGAATAGCACAAAAGTCGAAGTATCCCAATATGTCCAACCCTAACATAAACAAACGTAACATATCTCAAACTAACACGACGAGACCACTATTGCTGGCCTCCACAAGGCAAACAGAAAATACCAGAGCACACTAGAGCGCAGAAGTCCACCGAATAGCAGAGTAAAGCACAAAAGTCAAAAATATCCTATCCTAATATGTCCAATCCCAACATAAGCAAAAGAAGTATGACTCAAACGAACGCTCCCCGACCACTATTGCTATCCTCCCCAGGATTGAGCAGAACCTACTAGAGGACAGTAGAGCGCAGAAATCCATAGATTCCCAGTCCATAGTGCAAAAGTCATTTCTACCCAGACCTAACCCCAGCTTATATAACCTAACAGAACGTAGCCTACAACACCGTAACGGGCAGCGGCCACTATCGGCGGCATTCCCGGTTCTAAGCATAATATAGTAGAGCACACTGCGGCGCAGAAATGCTCCGAATAACAGCGTACAGCACGAAAGTCTAAGATAACCGGATCGAGCTTAACTTAACCTAATCCAACGAAACGTAGCCTAACTTTACCTAACGCGCCGCGAACGCCATTGCTGGCCACCATAGGACAAAGCAGGTTACAGTAGAGCGCAGTCGAGCGCAGCCGGGCGCAGAAATCATCCGAATGGCAGTGCGAAGCACGAGAGTCGAAGATAACCACACCGAGCTTCGCATAACCTAACCATATCAAACGTATCATAACACAATCTAATGTGCCGTGACCACTATTGCTGGCGTCGCCAGAGCCGAGCTGAAAATATCGGGACACAGTAGTGCGTAGTTATCGGCGGACATCAGTGTATAGCACAAATGTCTGTATTAACCTATCCTAACCTCACGAAACATAACATAACGAAACGTAACTTAACTCAACCTAACGTGCTGACACCACTATTAGTGAACACTCCAAATTCAAGCAGAACGTATTTGAGCACATTAGGGCGCAGAAATCCAGCGAAAGCAGTGTATGGCACACAAGCCAATGTAGCCTCTTCTAACCTAGCCGAAAGTAACATACACAAACGTAACCTAAATCAACCTAACTTGAAGGGAACACTACTGCTGGTCTCCCCATTGCCAAGCAGAATGTTCTAGAGCACAGCAGATCACAGAAGTACATCGAATAACATTGTACAGCACGAATGCAAAAGCTATACTAACCAATCGTAGCCTAACCTGATCTGACCAAACGGAACGTAACTCAATCTAACGTGACGAGATGACTATCGCTGGCCTCCCCAGGGCCAAGCAGGAAATATTAGAACGCAGCAGAACGCAGAATTCCGCGGATAGCCGTGCAGAGCACAAAAGTCAGACATATCATGACCCAAATAGGCCTAACCTAGCCTACCCAAACGTAGTGTAACTCAACATAACGTGACGAGACCAGCACTGCTGGCCTCTCGGAGCCAAGCAGAGCATACTAGGGTACATTACAGCGCTGAAATCCACCTAATAGCAATGAATAGCACAAAAGTCCTAGTTGCCTATCCGAATCTAACCAAACGTAACGTATCCAAACGCATAATAACTCAATCCTACATGACGAAACCACAATTGCTGGCCTCCGCAGTGACAAGCAGAATGTACTGGGAACAGTAGACCACAGGAATCCACCGCATTGCGGGGAACAGCGCAAGAGCCGTAGATTCCCAAGCATAACCTAACCTAACCTAGCCTAACCAAACGTGGCATAGCTCCAAATAACCTGTAGCGACGACTGCTCCTGTCCTCCCTGTGGTCAAACAGAATATAGTAAGGTAACGTTGAGCCCGGAAATCCACCGAATAGCAGTGTATAGCATAAATGTCATAGAAATCCTTACCAAGCATTCCAAGGCAACCTGGACGAAACATAGCATAACCCAACCTAACGTGCGGAGACCACCATTACTAGCCACCAAAGAGACATGCAGAACTTATTAGTGCAAAAGTCCAGCGCAGTACAATGAAAAGCCGGAAAGCCGCAGATATCCCGGCATATGTGCTACCCCAACCTATCCAAACGTTGCATAAATCAACATAACGAGCCGCGGCCACTACTCCTTGACTCCCCATAGCCTAGCAGGATATAGTACAGCACAGCAGAGCACAGAAATCCACCGAGTAACAGTGTATAGCACGAAAGTGGAAGCTATCCTAACCAAACCTAACCAAACGTGACATACCTCAATCTAATTTGCCTCGAACACTATTACTCGTCCCTCCTGAGCCAAGCAGAAAATAATAGAGCGCAGTAGGGCGCTCAAATCGGTGGATAGCTGTGTATAGCACAGAAGACTAAACTATCCCATCCTATCCTCACCATACGTAACGTAACCAAACGTAACATATCTAGAAC